>NC_066619.1:153874442-154136890 GCF_025201925.1 Gopherus flavomarginatus
TTTTTAGAGTATCTTCTGCTTGGATGTTAGTAGTTGGTGGCCAGAAGGCACCATGAAAGGCTGCATGTGTCTTGGTTCATGAAGTTAGGACTATTGTTTGTTCTGACTCATGTGGTGGAGAGATGGTGGGAAAAGAAAGGGGGGGTGGGGAAGCAGAAAGCCCTTTCTAAATCCTGGATCTCTGACTTATTGTTGCATTCCTGGTTTCTCCTGAGGGACTAACATGGAGACTGAGGGTCTGATATACTTAAACCTGCAGATAGGCACCTAATACAAAAGAATTGCAATGCCTAGCTGAGTCCAGTACCTATCTCCCATTGAAATGAATGGGAGATAGGCCCCTAAACCATGTAGACATTTTTATAAATTCTGCTAGACACCTGTCTCCATCTTTAAACCCTAATATCTGGCCCTGAATCTCTCTGTAGAGATTGATAGTAACATTTCTTTTTAGATGCTTTAGAGAGAGATTTTCAAAGGTACAACAGTGATTTAATCACACAGCTCCCACTGACTATCAAAAGTATGTGACTGTCTTTGCAAATCTCTCTGCAAATCTCTCCCTAGACACATCGATGTGCGAATGAATTGTCTGATGTTAAGTACCCAAGTTTGCCAACTTTGGACTTACACTGCTGTTTATTGTTAGATTTATGAATGCATTTACTTTTATGATTTCTTTCCTTATCCTGGCGCTAGCTGCTTAATAATCTGAGAAAATGTAACCAAACAACAAGATAAAGTGTCCAGTGTGATTGCCTGTCAAGGAAGCAACTGTCTCATGCTCCAGGGATAAAACAGAGATCCGTTAACTCTGACATTTCACCCAAGCAAAACCAGGGAAAATTTGGAGCTTGTGTACTAAATTTAGAGCCACCTCTGTGTGGGTGCACGGCTAGGCTGGGGAGAGGATGCATCCCTGTAACAGAGAAAGCAGCAATAATATGGCAGTAAGTTGTGTGGGAGAGGTAATTAGAACTATGGCCTGCACTCACAGGCCTACAGTGGATAGGAAGGGACATGACCATAGCTCCCCTGTTGGCATTATGCTTTATACAATCATAACGTCTCCCTCCCTATGACTTAGGCACTACAGAGTCTCTCCTCTGTCCTCTCACGCATTCCACTGATGCACAGGGCCATGACCTAGCTCCACGTATTTATCTTTTCTTGCTAGCCCAGCTAATTCGCTCATCGGGCTTGGCAGATGCCAGGCATGACAAAAATGCAATTTATTAAACCATTTATTAATTTATCTGAAACTAATCAGGAAGCTATTAAACCAACCAATGTAATATTTTTTTAATACCATGACAGTGATGAAGACTCTGTCAGGTCAGGCTGACCTCACAAACTGTATTGATCATCAAAAAATCCATACGAAGAAACAAACTTGCTGGGGTATTTCTGTTCTGATCTCAGTTAGTGGAGCAGCGACTCATTCACATGGGTTTAAGCCCATTTTTGTGAACTGGTTTATATGGGCAGACTGCTATATGTTCATGGCTACAACCATTTAAAAAAAATGGAAAATAGCATATGTTACACTTGCAAAAACACTGGAGTGGGATTTTCAGAAGCCCAGAAGGGAGTCAGGTGCCCAACTCTTAGAAAGTTATTGACTTTCTTCAGGAATTAGGTGTCAGATCCCTTTAGATATCTTTGAAAATCCTTCTGAGTTAACAAATCCTCCAGCCAAGTACTGTCTCTTTTCTAGGTTTACGCATGAGTATTCCAGTAACTATGGACAAGCCCCACTGCCTGTATTAGTGGGTTCTATAAAGAGTTATTTGTCCATGGTTGGGACTTGCTGCATTTCACCAAGCCCTACTGTATGCTTCTTGAAAGAGGTAAGTGTGTCCCTCCTTCACTTGCTTCCTGCCAACTTCTACAGCAAAACAAGTCTAAAACTTTTTTTAAAAAGTTGTCTCTTCTATCGGTTCTTTAATCTTGATACAGTCCCTATCCCAGTGGCATGGCGGTGTGTGTGCAAAATGCAGCACCATGCATCATAAATTATATGTACTGTATAGAACAGTGGTTCAGAGTGTCATTTGGAAGGCTACCAAAGGATGTAGCGATTCAGTCCTGGCATCCACTGTCTTTTAATCATGACTAAGTGGTGTGGCTCTCACCAGTTTTGCTTCATGAGGAAGCAAGGGAACATTTGCTCTGCATTTGATCCCCTGGGGTTTGCACTCCTTTAATATGTATTATTTGAAGTCAAAACCCAACACTCCAAATGAAACTCAGCTAAAACCATTAAGTTCCACATCAGGACCTTGCTAAATCATTAATTTTGATAGAAAATCTAAATTTTTCCAAAGTCCACTCCATATGTTTCACTGTGAACATTTCACACAACTCTCGTCGTCTTACCAGCTGTCACTAAGATGCTGCCACACATGATGAAAATGAGCTCAATAAGGGGTTTGGTTGCAGCATAATCAAAAAGTATCTCTCTTATGTAAACCTCGATCTTGTCACACTCAGAATTGTCTTTGAAGGAGCTCAAATGTGAAATTGCATAACTACTAACTGTCGTCAGTAACCTACCATTTAAATCAGCTTCTGTACCAGATGACTGGAGAATAGCTAATGTGACATCAATTTTTAAAAAGGACTCCAGAGGTGATCCCGGCAATTACAGGCCTGTAAGCCTGACTTTGGTACCAGGCAAACTGGTTGAAACTATAATAAAGAACAATATTGTCAGACATATACATGAACATAATTTTGTTGAGGAAGAGTCAACATGGTTTTAGTAAAGGGAAATCATGCCTCACCAATCTACTAGAATTCTTTGAGGGGGTCAACAAGCAAGTGGACCAAGGGGATCCAGTGGATACAGTGTACTTAGATTTTCAGAAAGCCTTTGACAAGGTCCCTCACCAAAGGCACTTACGCAAAGTAGGGTGCCACGGGATAAGAGGGAAGGTTTTCTCATGGATTGGTAATTGGTTAAAAGATAGGAAACAAAGGGTAGGTATAAATAGTCAGTTTTCAGAATGGAGAGAGTTAAAGAGTGGTGTCCCCCAGAGATCTGTTCTGGGACCAGTCCAATTCAACATATTCATATATGGTCTGGAAAAAGGGGTAAACAATGAGGTGGCAAAATTTCCAGATGATACAAAATTACTAAAGATAGTTGAGACCCAGGCAGATTGCAAAGGGCTACAAAAGGATGTCTCAAAATTGGGTGACTGGGCTACAAAATGGCAGATGAAATTTCAAGTTGATAAATGAAAAGAAATGCACATTGAAAAGCATAATCCCAACTATATATAAAAAATGATGGGGTCTAAATTAGCTGTTAGCACTGAAGAAAGAGATCTTGGAGTCATTGTGAATAGTTCTCTGAAAACAACCACTCCATGTGCAGTGGCAGTCAAAAAAAATGAACAGAATGTTGGGAATAATTAAGAAAGGGATAGATATTAGGACAGAAAATATCATGTTGCCTCCATATAAATCCATGGTATGCCCACATCTTGAATACTGTGTGCAGATATGGTTGCCCCATCTCAAATAAGATATACTGCAATTGGAAAAGATTCAGAAAAGGGCAACAAAAATTTTTAGAGGCATGGAACGACTTCCGTATCAGGAGAGACTAATACGACTGGGACTTTTCAGCTTGGAAAAGAGATGGGTAAGGGGAGATATGATTAAGGTCTATAAAATCATGACTGGTGTAGACAAAGTAGATAGGGAAGTATTGTTTACTAATTCTCATAACACAAGAGGTAGGGGTCACCAAATGAAATTAATAGGCAGCAGGTTTAAAACAAATAAAAGGAGGTATTTCTTCACACAATGCACAGTCAACCTGTGGAACTCTTTGCCGGAGGATGTTGTGAAGGCCAAGACCATAACAGCGTTCAAAAAAGACCTAGATAAATTCATGGAGGATAGGTCCATCAATGGCTATTAGCAAGGATGGTGTCTCTAGCCTCTGTTTGCCAGAGGCTAGGAATGAGTGACAGGGGATGGATCACTTGATAATTACCTGTTCTGTTAATTTCCTCTGGGGCACCTGGCACTGGTGTTACCAGAGGTGCTAGTTACTTTGGGCTATGCTCATTTATTCAGGTTACTCTTCGGGGGGTGGGGGTTCTGTAATGTGCTGCTTGTGTCACTTGTGTGTTCATATGGAGCTCTACTCCTTCCTTCTGCAAGTCCCCTCCCAATGGAGCTACCCTGCAGGACCTCGGTTCCCCAGGGCTGGGTTCCTCCAGCCCCAAAATCAGATAAAAACACATAGAGACACACACACACTAACAAAGCAAGTCTGAGTGGACCGGTTCAATCGGCACTCTCAAGCTGACCCCCTTATATGCCCCAGGTTCAGCACATCCCTATCCCCACATTCACATTACAATTGTTCTGGTAGTAACCCACTTGATGAGCAAACCCCACAGTATTTTGGGGTGCTACAGGGATCTTTAGCTTAGGTAAAAGAAATGTTGCTGCAGAGCAAATGGGGAAGCCAAAAACACAAAAGAATAAAGTTCAGAGAGGTGGGCCACACATCAAACAAAATATAGCCAAATAGCATAGAGTCTTTCTGTGAGAGATCTGTTGCTGTGGAGATTCACTGTAATACGCTGCACAATCCCTTAAGGGAAACTATGAGAGCATGCAAAATCATTTCCTTGGTGGAGAGATTGAGCTAGGAAATTAGTGAGGAGGGAGAGAAGTTTACTGTGCCACTGGTACCAAAAAGGGGGTTTGCTCTGAATCCACCTCCATACATGGTCTCACTGTGCAGTTCAGGAAGATCGCATTTAGAGTCTGTAGTTTTTATTTGGTTTCCTAGCATCACCATGCACCCAGATTGGAATAGAGTTTGCTGCTAATGCAGTGGAGGCAGGTGCACCGATTCCCTTTCCTTTCAGCCTTCAGGGAAATTAAGTAAACATCACAAACCTGATGTTCATTTCCTACTAAGTGGCAGCTGCTAATCATCACTCCAGTCATTTCCAGCAACCTGGAAAACTATTTTGTATGTTGAGAGCCAATTAGTTCCATTTAGCTGTTGGAAAAGAGGGGAGGAAGCAAAGACAACCAAACTGTTGAATTAAAGGGATCCGTAAGAAAGGATTTAGTGGCAATTCTGAAGTTGACAGTTTGGCTTGCTCAGTATTAGACATTTGGAGACAAACCCTCTGCGGGTGTAAATTAGCATTGTTTTATGGACCTCAGCGGCACTGTGCCATTCCACACACCAGCTGAGGATCTAGCGTGCGATGGTTAGCAAGCCAGAAAGAGATTGTAAACAATTATGGCTGAAACAGGAATAGTTCCAAAGCTGAAGTACCAAAAGAAAAGTATCTATTATTCATGAGAACAGATAATATCATTTAGCTCTGGCATGTCATGCAATGTATTTATTGCAGCCATGTGCAGGCAGATTTGCCTAAGAACAAGGAGTTCTAGTCTTTAGCTAGCAGATGGAGCCATGGCACATGAAGGCATAAAATCCAAGAACAAGGGGAGCAGGTTTGAAGCATTTACTGCAGTAGTTCCCAAACTTTAGCAAATGGAGAACAATTTCCCTATTCAAAAGAGTTGCACAAATATATGTCTTCATGGTGATTCATGACATGTGTGATGCAACGCTGCTTCAGTCTGTCCCACTTCTGGCTGCTGGGAAGGAAGAGTCATAGCTTTACTCTCTCTCTCTCTCTGCCTGTTGGGTGTTGTTTCCACTCTCACCTGAGAGAGAAGAAAGGTTGGAAAATAGATTTCAGTGGGTGTGATGCTACCAGAATCGCTTGTTTAGAGTTCCCTGCTCTGGGTGAAACATGCATATAAGTGAGAGGGGAAGGATAGCTCAGTGGTTTGAGCATTGGCCTGGTAAACCCAGGATTGTGAGTTCAGTCCTTGAGGGGGCCATTTAGGGATGTGGGGTAAAGATGAGGTTGGAGTAGATGATCTCCTGAGGTCCCTTCTGACCCTGATATTCTATGATTCTAATATTGAGCAGCACTCCTATAACTAGCACACCACAAGCTCCAGTCCAGAGCCACAAGGGGAGGATCACTGCTGTGAGCTTCTCAACATGGAGATCAGGATCTCCAGGAGTGGAGAATCACAGATTGGTGAGAGAGGATCACATATTGCTAAATAGTAAAGCAGGCCTGGCTAGATGAGAGACAGCCCTGGTAAGGAAGCAGAGGTCCCAGTCTGTAAAAGATAGCAAATCACCACACTGAAGGATTCTGATCTTAAGAGAACTACTAGGAAGGGAAATGCAAATTACTGAGAATTGCCAAGTTCACATATTCAGACCTGCATTTCTAACACTCCTCAGGACAGAGAAGAGGGCTGCAATTTGTCAGCATTGCAACCAATAAAAAGAGTATTCATGACAGGAAGAAGGGGCTCCAGTTGGAGTACCTGAGGTGACAGGACATTTTACATGAGCCTAAGGACTATATAAATATCTCCTTGATCCATCACAAAACTGAAGGACCACAAATGATAGCCCAGGGGTTCTCAAACTGAGGATCAGGACCCCACAGGGGGTTGTGAGATTATTACATGGTGAGTCGTGAGTTGTCAGCCTCCACCCCAAACCCCACTTTGCCTCCAGCATTTATAATAGTGTTAAACATATAAAAAGATGTTTTTAATTTATAAGGGGGTCGCACTCAGAGGCCTGCTATGTGAAAGGGGTCACCAGTACAAAAGTTTGAGAATTACTGTGACAGTGGACATCTAGGAAAACTGTATCGTTTCATCTTTGCTTGGTACTGAACACCACTGAGAGTTAATGGGGATATTTTGACTCATTTAGAATAATAAACTGAATGACACGCTGACTGATAGGAATGCTCCCGTAGACTACAAGTAAAGGAATCAATCCGTGCCTAATGCAGTTCTTCTCCTTTCTGTTCCAGAGATTAGAAAGAAAGACTCTATCCATACTCACCACCATGTCAAACAGAATTTGTTCCCGCTATGCAGTATATGGGAAGGAAAAATCAAAGTTCAGGTACAAAGGCAATGCTCCATGTTCAGAAGGGAAGGTGTTTCATATTTGAACTTCCTGTTTACTGTATTGTAATAAGATTCAGCAGGATTTGAAAAATAAGTGCACTATTGTATTCTGTGGAAAAGTACTGTATTCGGTAGAGGTGCAAAGCAACCAATCTAACCTATTACCATTCTTTTGTAGTATATGAGAGCTGTGAAATCCTTGTTTAGATGGGCTCTCATTCAACCCAAGATGATTTCAACTGGCATGGCTAGAGATCTCTCTTGTACATGGTCGGTGGAGTCTCATATCCGATTAGAAGGGTGATCAAGAGGCATATACTGTTTCTAGTCTATAGAGATGAGACAGTAGATTGGACTTTCGGCTTTGTAGTGGCATTGCGAACAGCCGGGGTGTTGTTTGTGTACTGAACACAGAGAGCAATATTCTGGGCTCTTGACTAGTGCCGGAAGGTGGGATAACATAAGAGTACAGAAGTGAATCAAAGATAAAGGTGGCAAGTGCTCATGGATACTCTTGGTTTCAGAGTTAAATTTGGGTATAGAGCCATGCCTCTGGATTTCCCAACTCCAGTTGTTTAGGCCAACATCTTCAAATGAGATGTCTCAGGTTTGGCCCTGTAATTAATGTGCTGCTTTCCAGAAATGCTGAGCATCCGTATGGAAACACAAGTGCTCAGCACCTCTGAAAATCAAGACCACTTATTTAAGTACTTACAGAGGGAGGGAGGTACCTAAGTTTAGGCACTCATGCTTGAAAAAGTTGGTCTTTTTCTTTCCCAACTACACTGTTTTAATGAGATTATTTTTGTTTAAGGTATGCACCTTTCAAATCATTAGTCCATCTTTAGAGAAGGCTAAAGTATGACATCTCTACTCACTTGTAACTCAGTCATAGCTCAGGCATCATTCCCAGTGACTTCACAGGGAGCTTGCCAGAGTAAAACAATATACTACGTAAGGAGGGATTGGCCCTGAATATCAGGAGTGTCCCTATAAAAATGGGACATCTGGTCATCCTAGGTGGTCACCTAGGTGAGGAAACACCATCACATTGCTCTTCTATTTTTAGACCATGGTTTAAAAAGCCATAAGGCGTATGTGGGTCATCTTAGTAGGTTGAGAGCTAAAGTATTGGCAATAAAAGACTTTGTTGCCCTTCTCTGCTCCTGGTTCAACATTCAATAAAGAATATACAGTATTTGTTTTTTCCAGACCTTCTGCAGCCATAGGATGAAACAAGCAAATCTCTTTTTAGTGACTCATGTTCTAAATTCGTGGCACTTATCCTACAAATATCAATAGACAGGACTTAAGAATGGTAAGCAGACTTTGGAATGGCTAAAATACCTAACTCCATTTTCTATTTTGTGACTGTCTAGCGTCTTAACAATGTTTGCTCAGAAGATACCCTCTGCCTCGTTTGAGGACATTTCCCCACTAGCTGAAGACTCTGCTGAGGTGTTTTCCAAGTGCTGTGGTTCCATGGCTGAAGACTGCATGCAGAAGGAGGTAGGAATCCCAGAATTCTAGGCAGAACAGACCTCTTAGGTCACCTAGCACCGTGGCTCTTCACTTTATTGACCCCACAAGCCAAAAAATGGCCTCAAATGTCATGCCACAAAAGTTTGTGGGATTTGGATCAAAAGGAGAAACAATGGGAGGCACTGGAATGCTTTGAGTAATAGGTTGGGCATACTGTCAGGTCCTGGGGACTTGGGCATAGGAATGGTGAGGATGCTCAGTGGGGCTGGCAGGGGCCTGATGCTGGGTGGGGGTTTTGGAGCCTAGAGGATGGTGGGCTCCTGCTGAGGCTGTTTCCCTTCTCTTCTCCCACCTCTTCCTGCTAAGTACTCACTTCAGTGAGTGCTGCTTTGGGAGGTTGGCTCTGAAGCCTCTAGAAACACCACCTCTCCTACCCCAGAATTAGGTTCTCTAGGCAAGTGGGAGGAGGGGAAGGCAGAGAGCTGTGTGGTGACTGGGTTGGGAGGTGGAAGAGCAATAAGGTGGCAGGAGCAGCAGAAGAGGGAAGAGAGAGCAAGATGTGCTCCTTGGATCCTATAAACTTCAGGATTTGGCTTTTTTCCCCTCAGTCCATGAAATAAGGGTCACATGCTGTAGACTGTGAGTATGGCTACACTTGCAGCTGTACAGCGCTGCTGCGGGAGTGCTTTGAAGTGCGAGTGTAGTCGCAGCGCCAGCACCGGGAGAGAGCTCTTCCAGCATTGCAGGTACTCCACCTCCCCGTGGGGATTAGCTTACAGTGCTGGGAGCCGCGCTCCCAGCGCTGGGGCACTGTTTACACTGGCACTTTACAGCCCTGTAACTTGCTGCGCTCAGGGGGGTGTTTTTTTCACACCCCTGAGCGAGAAAGTTGCAGCGCTGTAAAGCGCCAGTGTAGCCAAGACCTGAGAAACACTGACTTGGTCCAGCCTCCTTGCTGGTGCAGGATTATACCACATTGTACACTTGGTCGTGCTTTGCTGCAGTTTTGTTTAAAATGTCTCAAGTAGTTGAATTTCCACGACCACTTCCCTTAGAAAATTCTTAGGAGAAGGCCAGATTTGAAAGTATTTGGCTGCCCAGTGGGAGTTAGAAACCTAAACACCTTTAACAATCTGCCCTGAAGTGCATAAGCTTCGTAAGTGCTCTCATTTCATTCTTCGAAGGGGCTTGTTTTGTTTCTGCTGCTTATTCCCTCTGGGTTTCTTTTCTCTTAGGGCATGTCTACACTTACTGATAGATTAGCACCGCTGCAATCGATGCAGCGAGTATCGATTTAGAGGGTCTGGTGAAGACATGCTAAATCGATGGGAGAGCACTCTCCCATCAATTTGTATACTCCACTTCCCCAAGAAGCATATGGGAAGTCAACAGGAAACGCTCTCCTGTCGACACAGCGGTAAATGGATCTAACTACATTGACTTCAGTTACATTATTTGCATAACTAAAGTTATGTAAATTAGATTGATTTACCGCGGTAGTATAAACCAGCCCTAGTTTCAGATGACTGTATTAATTATAAAGACCTCTTTAAAATGGGATCTCTAGAGAGTAGCATGAGTGATTCCATTCGATTTCCCATTTCATGTATTTATTTCTGTATTTGTAATTGAGTTTTCAAATCACCACTAATTTATTAGTATAATAATCACTTGTGCTGCTAATTGTTTTCCCTATTTCTTTATTTACTCTTCCTCATGGAAGAAGAAGTTAGCGGATGGATTTCTCTATTTGATAGGTGCCCATCACACTGCTGTGGAGTTTGAGTAAATACATCCATTCAAAATTCTTTTATTCAGTTTCTATATTAACTCATCCATTAGTTTCCCTCCTAGGCAGTAATGTATCTGTGGGGGAAATGTCTTCCTAACCTCAGTCTTTAGTCTTTATGTCCTAAAGTTTGGGGATTAATATCAGTTCTACAGTTTTATCCTAAATAGTCAAATTATGGATGATACTCGTATTCAGATTAACAAAAAGTGGCACTTTAAAGACTAACAGATTATTTGGGCATAAGCTTTCATGGGTAACAGGGCTGGCTCTAACATTTTTTGCCACGCCAAGCCCCCGCCACCACTCCGAGCGCCACACCAAGCCCCCATCCCCCTAGAGTGCCACGCCAGCCCCTGCCCCCCGAGCGCTGCACCACCCAAAGCGCTGCCCCCCCCCCCGAGCACCGCGATGCTGAAACCAAAAAAAACCCTCCAGCACTGTCCCGACAAATCCAAACAAAAAACAGACATCCAAGTGCCGCCCTTCCCCAAGGTGCAGCCCCAAGCACGTGCTTGGTCGGCTGGTGCCTGGAGCCAGCCCTGGTGGGTAAAATACCTCACTTCTTCAGATGCATGGAGTGAAAGTTACAGATGCAGGCATTATATAATGAGACATGAAGAGAAGGGAGTACCTCAGATTTTCAACAGTGACTAGTGATCTGGGGTATCTCAGTTTTGGGGTGCCTAACTTGACACTTACGGTGGTCTCAATTTCAGAGAGTGAGTGCTCAATGCTTTCTAAAAAAATCACCTTGATGGTATCCTATGTTGGGCACCTAAACATTGAGGCACCAGAACTCACTAGTTACTTTTGAGTATCTTGACTTCAATGTCTAATCCTCTTCTAAAATCTACTCGGCTTTTACAATGATGCCTTGTGACAGTAACATCCATGTGTGCAAACAAAGTTGGCTTTGACTGATTACTGTTAAGATGATATGGACTCTAAGCATTTGAAAACTGACACATAACCCTGAACATTGCACCCAACCCTGCATTTGAAGTCCAATACCAAAGTTCACTAGCTGGACTTTGTCAGGTTTGTGGCAGGTAGGAAAAGTTAAGCCAGTTTTCAGAGGTTGCAAAAGCCAGAGTCATGCCTTTTCAGTATCTCAACCATCAGGAATTGGTTCTGATATTGTCATCCTTCTACCATGTGTTTTTGTTGTTTGACACATTGTCATTTTGAGACTGTTTGGGATCTGGAGTTGTTTGACAGCACAGAGGTAAATTTCTCTCCAGCTTGTGCAATTCACTTAAGGTCTTATGAACTCACTTTTTTTTCCTCACGCTGAACTCCAGGACCTGCATCCAAAGTCCAGGGCAGTAACTGGAAATGTTGTTGTTCCAAACACAACAGACTTCTTATTAATATTAGATAAGGCACTGGAGGAATGACCACAGGCCTGGGAGTCAGGAGGTCCTGAGTAGTAACCATAGCTCTGCCACTGACTCGCTGTTTGGCCTTGAGCAAATCATTTCATCTTCTTGGTTGTTTCCCCATCTGTAAATGGAGATAATAATATTTACCCATATGCCTCCTAAGGGCGTAGTGGGAATTCAGCAGTCAGTGTCTGCACACTGTTTAGAACAGGTAAACCATTGTAAAAATGCCAGGTATCACTATACTTCAGCTCTTAAACTCATTGCTGTCTTTTTTTTATAGCTATCAGAACTCACCACAAAAATCTGCACTAAACTATCATCCAAGGATGAAAAAATTTCTGATTGTTGCAAAGGAAAAAATCTCCTGGAAAACTACTTGTGCATGTATTCACTGCAACCTGCTAAATCCCCTCAGCTGCCGGAAATCCCAAAGCCCACAGATGAACAGCTGTGCAGTGTCGATGGGAGCAGTCCAGTGGATCAGTATGTAGGCTCATTGCCCTTCTTCTCCTAGCCCAGACAGAACAGTGGTTCTCGCTGACAAAGGGAGCCCTAGTTTCATTCTAACACTTCTCGAAAGCACTGGGTTAATTGCCTTTGGTTTATGATTATCGGGTCACTTGCTGGAAGATTCTCTGCACCTTGAAATCTTTAAACCGTGATTTGAGGACTTCGGTGGCTCAGACACAGGTTTGATACAGGAGTGGGTGGGGTGAGATTCTGTGGCCTGCATTGTGCAGGAGGTCAGACCAGATGATAATAATGGTCCCTTCTGACCTTAAAGGCTATGATTCTATATCATTTGTATGTCAGCAGCATCAAGAGGTCCTCATTGTGACAGGGCCCCATCATGCTTCGTGCTGCATAACCCTAATAAGAGACAGTCCCTGCCCCAAAGAGCTAACAATCTAAATAGACAAGACAGAGTGAGGTGGGGAGAAGGAAGTATTATGATGTGAACAGAAGCATTAAGTGACTAACCCAAGGACAGACAGGGAGTCAGCGTCAGAGCCAGGAATATAACCCAGATCTCCTGAGTCCCAGTCCTGTGCCTTAACCACAAGACCATCCTGCCTTTCTTCAGGAATATCACCCCTTAGCTCCCAACAGTATTAGGGTCCTATTGTGCTTGTTGTACTGACACACAAAAAAGTAGATCTTCAAAGGTTTTTAGGCACCTAACCCAATGAGAGTTAGGCACCTGGGTATCTTTGAGAATTTGGACCACAGTCCCTTCCCCCAAAGAGCTTACAATAATAATAAGAAAAATAATGACAATGGGAAGTATCAGGAAATGTTAATAATAGATGGCACTATCAGCCCTGCCTGTAATACACACTGGAGAAATTGGTATTTTTGTAGTTGCAGGATAGCATCATCTAAAGTTTGTCAGCAATGCTGGAAGGAGGGATCTGGTTTCATCTTATAATGAACACACAAACTAGAGGGTACTGTGTTTTTCTTCTCCTATTGCAGATTCATATTTGAGATAGCGCGAAGGCGAACCAACATCCCAGAGGTGTTCCTAAGTAAGGTGTATGATGCTACCCATAATCTTGTCAATAGATGCTGTACCATTGCAGATTCAATAGGTTGTGTCTCTAGCCAGGTAACAAGTGTTATATTTTTCTCTCTCACACTCAGATGCCCTCTACCTTGCTCTTAAATTTCTCCTTCCCCTAAAATCTTTCCCAAACTTACACAGAGCTTTTATGCGCCAGCCAGGGGTGAATGTAACTTAAAGGACTTACCTGTATGCCAGAGTCCTGAGCAGAGGCATGGCCTCAACCAGAAGAGATGGAGCCTCAACTGGAAGAGGCGGGGCCTTTCGAGATTTAGAGGCCGGAGCACCGGGCCCTTTAAATCCCTGCCCAAGCCTGGCTGCCGGAGCTCCGGCGGGCATTTAAAGGGCCTAGGGATCCCTGCAGCGGACGGAGCACGAGACCCTTTAAACCCCCATCCGAGCCTGGCTACTGGAGCTCCGGCAATGCTTTAAAGGGCCCAGGGCTCCCCGCAGCAGCCAGAGCACTGGGCCCTTTAAATCCCTGCACAAGCCCAGCTGCCAGAGCTCCGGCAGGGATTTAAAGGGCCCAGGGCTCCCCGCAGGGGCTGGAGCCCTGGGCCCTTTAAATCACCCACACAGAAGCCGGTCTGGTCCTGCACGGCATACTGGCTTTTGCTGGTACACCGTACCAGACCGTACCAGCTTACTTTCACCTCTGGCGCCAGCCACAGCTAGCGGATCAGTACAATGCATTGTGACAGACAAGGGGATTACTTGATTATAGAAATATTCCTTTCTTTTTGCACCGCAGAGGCCACAGCTGAGAGGGGAGATATTCAAATTCCTAACAAAGGCCAATGAGCTATGTGGAGAATATAATGACCTGACGTTCCTTGAATTCAAACAGAAGTAAGAATTAAATTCTACACATTCCTGATCCTTTACTACTCTTCTACTTCCACCATTTGCTCCTAAAGCTTCTCCTCCATTCTTGACTAATAGGGCCTTGTCTGCAATATGTCCTGAATATTCCTACGCCTTTTTGCACAACTTCATTTGAGCTGTGTCTTTTCCCCTTTTAAGTTCACTTTCTACAGATGTTCTAGTGATCAAGTTCACGGGCACGAGTGTTTTGGGGAACGTAGGAATGTGAAGTGAATAATGGAGGATATTCACAGAAAGCGGATATATTTGGACTAGAAACTTCACTGAGGTTTACGCTCCTCAAATAACAGCATAGAAATAGCCCATGTGACCTGTGTCCCGACAAAAGTGCTCGGAATTAAGGGATATGTAAATTATCTGTGACTCAGAGGTGCTTTCTCTTGAATGGGAACAAGGCAATGACTTCTTCTGCCCACCTTAGTTTTAAGGCAGGGCTGCTAGTAGCTGAGGTTGCTGGTGGGTGCAGTGGGTCAGGCCCACTGAGAGCTGTCCTGTGCTCCTTAGAATCAGTGAGTGTTTTGCCATTGATGTATTTGTACATGAATTCAACAGACCAGGGTCATTTTTAGTGCTTATGCTGTCACTAAAGTGTCCTTTAAAATCTGACCTGTTGCCACCACATTGCAGACTGAAAGAAAGCTTCAGCAAGACAATGCCTGATGCAACCCCAGCATCCCTTACAGAGCTGGTGGAGCGGAGAGCCGATTTCGCCTCCACGTGCTGTATTATGAATGCACCTCCAGTGTACTGTGGCTTGAAGGTAAAGTGCCATCTCTTTCTCTGCTCTCTTCAGTGATGTTCAGCAGATGTTTATTTGGTTGTCTTCTGTCATGTGACTCCTGTAGCTGCTGCAACTCTGCATTTAGGGTCAAATCCTGCAAATCACCACACAGACCAAATAGCCAGCTTTTGTATTCACTAGGGATCCCTGATGAGGCCATGGAGGAGGGAATCTTCCCTGCCCCCTAAGGTCATGGAGTCCCTAAGCTTCCAAAGCTTCCTTGCTGATTCCATCTCTGCTCTGGATGGGAACTGACCATTGGATGCAGGTACCAGTGGGTTCTCTGGCCCTGCATCCTCTCCTTCCCAGATCTACTCCATCTCTTCCTGAGAGTGCAACAAGAGCTCCTGCAGAATTAGCACTGCTGAATGGCACCTCCAAAGTCCTTTCCAGGGTACAACCTCCACCCTTAGGACAAAAGCCACACTCCTCCTGGAGCACCAAGCAGGGTGTACCCGGAAGGAGAAGCTCCCTTATCCTTTGACTGGGTGCACCATGCACTGCCCCCTGTGCTGCCCACACTCCCCCTCACCCCATGCCCACTGGAGAGCAGTACTACAGCATTAGCATGGCCCAGTGGGCATGATGAGGTCTATGCTTAGCCTCTTTACAGGGTCCCAAGAGAAAGAACTCTCCTAGTGTCCTCTCTCTGCATTGTGGATTTGTTTAGCTGGGCACAGTCTAGCCTGCTTTTCAGGATACCCACTGAATGTCTGATTTCAGGACAAGAGCAAGACTTGGGTGAGTTTGGGTGGAGGAACTGCTCCAGCAATATCTGATAATGACAAGAGGTGATGTTATCCTCTAAGTGGCACTTATGGCTGGTGTCCAGACAGCACCCAGCAGTGATCACCTGGTGACTCAACGGCTACACTGAATGCTTCTTACTTTCCTGGCAAATAGCCGGTAGCTCTACAAATAAGCCATCTTTATCAATGACATGGAAGAAAACATAAAATCATCACTGATAAAGTTTGCACATGACCAAAAAATTTGGGGGCGTGGTAAATAATGAAGAGGACAGGTCACTGATTCCGAATTTTCTGGATCACTTAATAAACTGGTCACAAGCAAACAATATGCATTTTAATATGGCTAAATGTAAATGTGTACATTTGGGAACAAAGAATGTAGGTCATGCTTACAGGATGGTTGACTCTATCCTGGGAAGCTGTGACTCTGAAAAAGATTTGAGCTTCACAGTGGACAATCAGCCGAACATGAGCGCCCGGCGTCATGTTGTGACCAAAAGAGCTAATGTGATACTGGGATGTGTGAACAGGGGAATGTCAAGGTAGGAGTAGAAAGGTTATTTTACCTGTGTGTTTGGCACCGGTGTGACCTCTGCTGGAAAACCGAGTTTAGTTCTGGTGCCCACAATTCAAAAAGATGTTAATAAATTGAAGAAAGTTCAAAGAAAAGTCACAAGAATGATTAAATGATTAGAAAATATACTTTATAGTGATAGACTCAAGAAACTGAATCTATTTAACTTAACAAAGAGAAAGTTAAGAGGTGACTTGATTACAGTCTATCAGTAACTCCATGGGAACAGATAGTTAATGGACTCTTCAATCTAGCAGAGAAAAGTATAACATGAACCAATGGCTGGAAGCTGACATTAACCAATTCAGACTGGTAACATGGTGTAATTTTTTAGTGGTGAGAGTAATTAACTATTGTAATAATCTACCTAGGGTCATGGAGGATTCTCCATCACTGACTATCTTAAAATCAAATCAGAGTGTTTTTCTAAAAGATCTGCTCTAGGAATTATTTTTGGGAAATTCTCTGGCCTTTGTTATTCAGTAGGTCAGACTAGATGACCCCAAGAGTCCCTTCTGGCCTTAGAATCTATGACTATATGTGACTGCATTATGTTTTTCCTGGTTTTGGAAGGAATTGAGTATGCCAGTTCTTGGCTCGAAGCTTGACAATTTTACTGTCACAAATATGGGGCAAAGCTCGAGCCCAACATTCTGGTTTTGTTGCCTTTTAATGGGAGATTGCCGGAGTGAAAACACCTGGATTTGGCCCATATCAATTCAAATATAAGCAGACAGAAATTATTTAAGATCTTGTTCATCACATATACTCTGTAAGCCCTGATTCTGAAACTGGCTCCATGCAGGGAGATCTCTGAGCCCACATGGCACCTCACTGAAGTCTCTGGGGCTCCACACAGATGAAGGGGGTATGTTCACCTATAAAAGTTGCAGGATCAGGGCCAGAGGTCGGGAGCAGTGAGTGGTCAGAGGCTTGCCTTTGCATGGTTGGAAGACAGCTCCTCAGAGAATGTCTTCCATCTGCCCAAATACACCCCCAGCAAAGCTTGGTTATTCTTTTGACCACCTGGATCCAGAAGCACCAGAGCAACCAGCTAATTTGGGAACCCTATTTATTTATTTATTTACTGCCACCTGACAGAATTCTAGCCGGTGATAATCTGTCCACTTTCATCACAACTTTAAGTGACCACACAGTAGCCAAACATTCCATATTCCTTCAGTTCAGCCCATTGTTCCTGTTGAGTTCATTGTGAGGTCTTGGAGAACAAACTACGACAGCCCACTCCGTAGAGTTGATTATAAAGTCCTTTTGGTTGGTCGTTTTTCCGTGTGTGTCTCTTAATGTCCCTCTCCTGGAATTATCCTTCTTGTGATCACTTTCTCATGCTGTTGATTTAGTAGGAAGTGGCCAACCAATTTCCTTTCTATTCCCTAATTCATACTGCTAAAAAATTACTTTTTCTGCCTCTTTTTGTTTAATGGTTTTTTTTGGTCGTCGTGGCAACCATTTAAAATTGTCTGGGTATTGATGAGTTTCCAGTCTGACAGGAGGACTTCCACAGTCCTTTCCCATAGGATCTGAAATCTAGGACTGGATTGCCACTTCTTCCCTATACACATGAAACACAGGCCTTAGTTACTCTCCATTGGTTGGGGGGGGGGGACTTTTAAAATCATATAGACCCAGACGCTATAGCTAGCTAAAAGGGCAATTTTTAGGAGCTTTAAAATATACAGTTGTTTGTTCTGAGCAAGAGAATGGGCTTTATTTTAGGGTCGTGTGTGTGGTTGGGTCTGTTTCTGTTATATAGTAGTGTTTCTAAATCTCTCTGCACTCTCAGAGAATATTTTGGTTTTCCTGACAGCTTTTCCTCTTACACTTTGTTGGCCAAACTATGGCTTCATAAGTAATGACTACGTATCTGCTCTGAGCACAGGACACCCAATAGTTGAGCCATCCTGTGAGCACAACAGGCAGTACATTGTGATGGAGAGTCACAATTCACTTCCTGGTTCCCTCCTCTGGCTCAGGTGGAAAGGGGCCGGGGCGGACAGGGAAGTAATCTGTGAGTGACCAATACCAACAGTAAATTATTTCCCTTCCGCATCTGCTGAGCTGCTCAGGTTGGGCAGATTCAACGCCTCTCTACTCACCTGCTTAGGAAGGGAGGTAGCAAAGCTGTTCTCCCTCACTGTACTGTGACCCAGACAGTCTGTGCAGTGGTGTAAGGGGATGCCTTACCACCTGGCGCTGGCAGGTGAGACAACCAATGGTGCTACTCTAAATTCCTCATGGGGCCAAAGTCAGTGACAAAACTCCCACTAATTGTGCCCTTCCTCTATATTTTTTCATCTTTTAATTATCCTTATCTGCGCTCTCTCATTGAGTCTGCAGAGAGATTGACAATCAGACTTCATTTCTGGTGGCACCTCTAGCTAATGGTTTCCCTCCTGAGATAATCCCATCACTGATGAGGTCTCCATGCCCTCTTGTGTTTGAACCAGTGTTCCGCGAAGCCTCCTCAGCTGAGTTAGATTGTGAACACTTGGGTGCTTGGATTGCCTCTCTTCTGTGTTTTGTGTAGCTCTCTTGCACTTTTCTGATGCTCTATAACGACAATAGATGCGTGCTCAGAATAAACAATTCTCCTCATTGTCAGTCAGTCTGTTTTGTGTAGGATTTTCTATTAAGAATATGCAGTATTAAAATCACTTTAAATAAATATAAGCATGTTCTTCTAATAGCTATAACCATCTGTCCTCTTTGTTACATGCTCTGTAGGTGGATAATTGCCTTGATGCATTTATGCTTCCCCACTGAGCATGGGATGCAAACTAACACTGTGGTTCATTTTCTGCTAGTAGAGCCTCACAATGAGGGACAGAGACAGGTTATGTTTCTCTTTCCAGAACAGTCTGTCAAAAACCACAAGTGGAGCTGATCAGTATTTGCTCCTTTCATGCATCTATTGCTGTCACATCGGCTGCTGAGACTCTGGGTTATTAAAGGCTGGCAAATTTTAGTTTGTATGTAACATCTTATATATTATTTGTATTGCTGTAATAATGCCTCGAGACGCCAAGCGAGATCAGGGTCTCATTGTACTGAGAGCACACACATAGTAAGAGACAATGCCTGTGCCACACAGCTTGCAATCTAAATAGAGAGACAAGGTGGGGGAGGTCACGTCTTTTATTGGACCAACTTCTGTTGGGGAAAGAGACAAGCTTTCGAGCTTACATAGAGCTTTTCTTCAGGAGACCTGATATTACCTCACTCACTTTGTCTCTCTAATATCCTGGGACCAACACAACTACACTGCATCCTATAAGCTAACCAGACAAGAGCTGACGGGAGGGCCAGGGGAAGAAAAGTATTATTATTTCCAATTTACAGATGAGAAACTGCAAAACAGAAAGATGAAACTAGCTTACCCATGGCACACAAGAAGTTGACCCTGGATTTCCTGAGCGCCAGGCCAGTTCCTTGAGCGCCAGGCCAGTTCCTTAACCACCAGGCCTACCTTCTTCCAGTACTAGAATAAAAGGTCACTAGTCAGGCAGATCATCCATTTTGTTCATAGAGCATGATATTGCCCAATCAAGAGGGCCAGTACCTCACATAGGCACCGCTTACTTCCCTCAAAATAGAGCTTAAGTAGGAGTTAAGTGACACATAGGCCTGGCGCTGGGCTCTACAGAGGAGTGAATTTCATCCAGAGTCTACTATGAAATTCCATCACAACCAAGACTCTCCTTCCAACATTCCTTTATTGCTTTTTAAATAGACTACAGAATAATAATGGAAACTTTTGCCTCATTTTCAGATTAACGCTGAAGTTGGACACACATGCGACCATGATTCCTGCATGTTGATCTAGCTGTGGAAATGCAAACAAAAAAAACTTCCCTAGGTAGGTGTCAAATCCCACATGGACTTTGTATGCAGGCAGTTTATAGTGCATGATTTAATTGGTAATGCTCTGTGGGACAAGGACAGGACTACTGAAGATGGAAACGGTGTGCTGCTATTTGTCAGGTCTTTACACAGACTGGGAGAATTAGAGAGCACAGTAAATGAATTGCTTGCCTTAGAATGGTGTTTAGTGCAATTAGTGTGATTTTTAAATCAGCTTTTAGGCTTAGTCGTTACAGTTTAAGAGATTTTAAAATGTGTGAACTCTGAGTACACCTTATGTATCACTAAGGAATAAGCTCTGTCCCAACTCCCACCAACACCGAAGGCCCTTGGCAGCTCAACTCAAGCACTTGGGTTGATCAAGGGGGGTGTGATTTGGAGTGGGAGCTTGATCCTGCCTCTCCGTCAGTGCCAGTGAGCTTCCGCACTGGTGAACTGCAATACATTCGCCCAGTGCACCGGAGAGTCGGGGAAGGCCCGTCACAACAGAGTGCTGCAAAAGCTAACTAGAGTTATAACTTGTGTGTTACACATAACTCAAATCCTGTCCACACACAAAGTTCGTCCACAGTTCGTTGGGAGAGAATTCATAGAGTGGCTCAGCTCACTGCAGTGCTAAGAACTATGGGATGTGCCCCCAGAAGTCTTCGTACCTCACGTCAGTGAATACAGTGCCACCCTGGATGCAGCAACCCAAGTGTTATTTCAGTGTGGCCATTCTCACTCCAGCTAGGCTAACTCAAGACCAGTAACTCAAGTGTACGTAACTTGAGTGAAGCCTGCCATGAAGACATACCGAGGGTAATGCTAAAGAGGAAACCAATTTATGGGACCAGATCCTCAGCTGGTGTAAATCACTGTAGCTCCATATCATTCAATAGGGTTCTACCAATTTACATCAACTGGGGAATAACCATTGTTGTTGTTTTGTCACAATCCAGACTTGAATCAAGATCTTTTCTGTCTTCACCAAATATATTTCTTCACAGGACTGTATTATTTTTAAGACTTAACATGTATGTTCTGAAAGGGACATAACTTAAACAAAGTGCTTGGGTCATATTGTTCCTTGTACAAACACAAAAAACAATTCTGATTTTTTTTCTTTTGATCATTTTGCTGACAGAATGCAGAGTTTGCCAGGATACATTTTGAGTCAAGAGTCATCTGATCAATTGACTGGTTGAGTTACTTTGTTAGAATGTAATAATCATTCTTTCCACCTCAGTCCATGTGATTGCATGTTGGAGAAAAACAACCGTTATTCTTTGTCACTATTTTACTTGAGATGGGCCCAAACTTAACCCCCGCTCCTAACACACCCAAACTTTGGGGAAGTTTGTATCCTAATCCAAACATCATGGCTCAGCTCAATGTCTGCCTTATAATTATTTTGATTATTTGTTTAGTTTGATAAGATAACATTGAAAAATAACAACAGCAGAAGGAATTTCTAGCCTGCTTGGATCCTGGTTTAGAAGCTAAACTTAATCTGGATTTAAAAGCAATGATTCCCTGTTTAGCACTTTTACTGATCTTTACTAGTTTTTGTTCAATCTTTCATCCAGAGGTTTCAAAGCCTTTATAACCAAAGAGGAGGAGAAGGAGGTGTATAATTTTACCAATGGGGATAGAGAGGGTAAGTAACTGGCCCAAGGTTACAGAGCAGAACAGCCGGAAATAGAACCTAACTTTCTCTATGAGGGTGACAGTTTTTGAAATGAGAGGTAAACGTGCCACACTCTCCATTGTTAATAAATCAACTCTCAAAATTGGCAGCTGACATTTCAGGCTGGGATTCTCAAAGCAGCCAATTGGAGTTAGGCACCCAAATCCCAGTAAATTTCAGGAGTTGAGTTTCTAACTTCCACTGATCCCTTTGACTATTTCTCCCCTTCATGCAATGTTTCATGGGCCTTTTACAGAACTAAGCGACACATATTTGATACATGGAAATCCTTTTCACACTTTACCAGGGCCGGCTCTACAGTTTTCGCCGCCCCAAGCAGCACGCCGAATTTCTGTCGCAGGCAGTGGGGGCAGTCTGTGTGCCCTTAGGGCGGCAGGTGCGTTTCCGCGGTGGCGGCAATTTGGCTGCAGCTTCTATATTTAGCTGAAGCTGCCCTGGACAGCTAAACATAGAAGCTGCCGCCGAATTACCCTCACCACAGAAACGCACCTGCCACCCTAAGGGCACACGGACTGCCCCCGCCGCCCGTGGAGGTAATTCAGTGAGCTGCTTGGGGGCAAAACAACAGGGACTGCCGCCCCTTGCAGAATGCCGCCCCAAGAACCAGCTTGGAATGATGGTGCTTGGAGCCGGCCCTGCACTTTACCCAGCAAACTGCACCAGCAAGTTCCCTTCAGCCCTACAACACTGCAGTCCAGGTTACGTGCTAGAGAGAAACAGAACACTGAATTAATTCCTTTGGATTATTCGTATCTGTAAACATCATAACCTTTGGTAATTGTTTCACCTTTGTAGGCACAAAGCAAAAACGGCAATTAAAGGGAAGAATGATCCTCCATTTATGGTGATGAATGAAGACCTTGGCTTTTCCTGAGTCACAAGAACTAACAGCTTGAATCAGTCTCACGGCTTCTTATCTATTACTACAGCAGGGTGACTAGTGTATATTGCAACCTCAATAAAGGCTTCATTAGCACCTCCTTGCAGGTGATCATGTTAACACAGTGGCATGTTTAAATGGAAAATCCATACTTGCAAACACTGAGATGAAGTCTCTTTTTTCAGTTAGATTGGACCAGATCCCCACTGCTATAAATCAGATCCCTGACTTTAGTGGAGCTACCCCCATTTACATCAGCTGACTGATGATCTGACCCAACTGAGGGCAGAAGTTCTCTTTACAGTTTCCAGTCCAGCTTCCACCGGAACTTTTGTCATGGAAAACCCATTGTCTATTTTAACAACTCAAGAGAAAACAGAGCATGTGACGGGGCAGCTGCCACTCACTTGCTGACAAAGGGTTAATAGCAGTCCTTGGAGTGGTGGCACAGAACCCAGCCAATCAGAGGAAGGCTTAGAAGCCACCAATCAGGGTCAGCTGGGCCCTATAAGAAGGGCTGCAGGGCAGAGAGGAGCTCGGTCTCTCCCTGGAGTTTGAGGGAGAAGGACTGGCTGCCTGTAGAGAGAAGTACCTGGGACAGAGCAGTGCTGGGCAGGGTCAGGGGAGAAATCAGAGTTCCAGCCTGGCTGGCTCCCAAACTGTGGCCTTAATACAGGGGCTGAGTAGTGCTAGAGCTATGGGGAAGTGGCCCAGAGTAAGTAGGGAGCAGCAGAGGGGAAGGAGAGGCAGTGAGCAGCTGACAGCTACAGGGTCCATGGGTCGGGATCCCCCCTCCTTTTCACCCCACTGGCCGCCAAAGGAAGTGGCCAGCTAGATGGCTGCAGTTTGCCCCCGAGCAAGGGACTGGACTAGGGACTGCAGCTCGTGCTGTGGCGAAAGGCCGGGCGAAGGACTGCCAGTTCCCCTGGAAGTGGGGAGACAACAAAGTTGGGGTACAGACAGCAGAGAAAGTGGAGAAGCAGAGAGACATCACAAGAGGAAAGCACTCTCCTGATGGACAGAGCTAATTCCTGTTACAGAGCACAACTACGGTCCATTTCTCCACATCAGGGTGTTTGGCTGGAAGATTATCAGCAGGGTGGGAGTTTGATAGTAAAGCTTGAAAGACATTTTTTCATTTGTACAATTGTCTAGAAGAAGGGCAATCAGTTCAGTGCAAATGTGCTTAAATACATGTTGACTTGTACCAAACAAATCAGTGTCAGGAAAGAAGCTCAGTCTGTACTATGAAACATGTACTTATTAATTGCTACAGCAAACAGTGCCGGTCAAAGAGCCGTACGGTACTGAGCTCCCATTAGACTTTCTGAAACTGATCCCTAGCTGGACGTGACCTGTTTTGTGCTGTTCCACCCCTGCAAAGCAGCCATAAAGCAGCGGATTGACCATGGCAGATGGGAATGGAACAGGGCAGCCTGCTCCTTCTTAAGGCCCCAGAGGTTTGTGGCTGGCCAGCCCCACCCCACCACAGCTGAACAGGGTGTTGGACTGGAGAGGAAGAAAACCCAGCAGTAAGGGGGTGAGTGAAGGAGTGTGGGCTGACAACTCTTTCCTGAGAGCTAGAGCCCTTTCGACTTGGCCTGAGGAAATGACCCAGGGGACAGCAGGGACTCTTCTGCTAAAGAACTAAGGGAAAACATATGCAGCTGTCAAGTCTCTCTTGGTAAGGGTGTGGGGAAGGAGTCTGAGTTAGCCCAGGTCCAGTGTCCAACTGAGAGGGCCCAGGTTTGCGCAGGACTATTGTGGACTTTGGAGGGGAACAAAGAGGACTATGCACAGACCCTAATGAGAGGCTATAGAGGACCCCTTGAGTGAAGGGGAAGAAGGAATGTGGTGTGTCCTGATTGGGGGTGGGGGAGAAGTATTGATAGGGAGGAAGAAGAACTGATAGGCCTGAGCGGGAGGCCTGTGGACGCTGGTACCCTGGAAGGCATGGGACTAAGTCACTGAAGCTGTCTGGAAGGCATTTGTGGCTGAGTGGAGTCACAAAAGACAAGAGGAAACTGAGGCTGCAGTGTCCCACCAGATGGTGAGGTGGCACTTGGTGGCACTGAGATTTGTAACAGGGAACTTCTGGTTGCTGAACTTCTTTTGCACAAACTATTTGTCAGATAATGGCAAATAAACAAACCATTTAAAACAAATCACAAACTGCTTTCTCCCCTGACCCTGGACAAAGGACTAATTCATTGGGTATTTTACTCACCACAGATCATTCAACCACATCTAGCCACAAGCCTATCTGCAGAGAATGGACATATATGTAGGTGTGGGGCTGCCAAATTGTGTGGACAACAGCAGAGCACCAGCCCAGACTTCTCGAGTTTGCCAACCTGTGTCCATGGGTAATCACTTAAGCGTTTCCTCATCCATTAAAGCAAACTTAGGGCCAAAGCCTCAAAAGACCAATCAAAATGTTCAGGGTGAAGGAGTGTGTATTGTGATAGACCCAGGCCAGTTGGGAACAGTAGAGTAGTAGAAGGGAGATATACTGGCCACTGGATAAGCAGTTTTCTGTTCCCTGGGTGACCAGAGCAGGGGCTGCTCCAGGCTAATGAGAACACCTGACTCCAATTAACCGGCTAAGAGTCAGGTGAGACTGTTAAGCATCTGACTCTAATTAAGGCCCCTCTGATGCTATAGAAGGGCTCACTCGAGTCAAGCCAAAGGGAGCCAGAGGAGAGGAAGTGCGTGTGAGGAACTGGGAGCAACGGGCACACAAGAAGCTGAGAGTGAGTAGGCACACTGCTGGAGGACTGAGAAGTACAAGTGTTATCAGACATCAGGAGGAAGGCCCGGTGGTGAGGACAAAGAAGGTGTTGGGAGGAGGCCATGGGGAAGTAGCCCAGGGAGTTGTAGCTGTCGCACAACTGTACCAGGAGGCAGTCTAGACAGCTGCAGTCCACAGGGCCCTGGGCTGGAACCCAGTGTAGAGGGCTAGCCTGGTTTCCCCCCAGACCTCCCAACTCCTGATCAAACACAGGAGGAATTGACTTGGACTGTGGCTTCTACCAGAGGGGAAGGTCTCTGGGCTGTTTCCCGACCCACAGGGTGAATCTGTGAGGCAAGCAAATCCACCAGTAAGTGCAGGACTCACCATGGTAGAGGAGGAACACAGTGTGTACAAGTTCCAGGACAAAAATTGCAAATGAAATCTGGCCCTTAAAACTATCCAGAATAATGCACCACGTCTCCAACAGATGGCGCTTATGCTTTAAGAAAGAGGAAAATCCACATTGGAAAAGTGAGGAGTATTAATGCGAGCTTATGCTCCCCATACAGTTATCAAACTGAGTGGGTTGCACTTATTTTATCTACTTCGCAATTAAGTCAGTTAGTAGATACGGTTTGCTCAGAGCACATACATTACATGGACATCCCAGAAGTATTATGTTATCCTTAGCAGTCCTCTCTTGGGATCTTCTATATGAAAGCAGGTGCATGGACACTTTATACTGAATATGAGCCATGTAATGGTACCCACCCGATTTAAGATGATGCCACAGACTCAAGAATTGACCATGGCATTGTCCAAACCAAGGCTCCAAGAAAAGCTGAGCATCATCAGATGACAAACAGAAGACACTGGCAGTGTTTTGAAACATAAAACGTTATCAACAGGCAGTAGTTAAAATAGAGCTTCTTCCAAAATCTGCACAAACACTGTTCACATAGTAAGAGATGGGGCCTATTTAAAGTCCCTACCCAGAATTGGTTGACTGACAAATGACCCCTTGAAAGGAAAGGTCAGCCCTCAAGTTAACCCAGGATAGAATTCATGGTGAGTGTAGCACGGGGGGCAGTGACTTCCCTCAGGAATTGGCAGGGAGGGAAGGCCACGCACACCCTAGTGGGCGGATCCAGCAAGTCCCTGCCCACCCCACCGGAAGCAGAGGGGCGGGACAGGAGCAGGAAGTATAAAAGGTGGGCACTGCCGGAGTGGGATGCCAAGGAGAACCTCGGCTGCCCCAAGGATTTGTCTGAGCCTCCAGAACATCCTGCCGCTCCAGATGCCGAGGAGCAGCTGGGACAACCATTGACGGCTTATCCTGGGGAGATGGAGGATGACTCCTGGATCCAGGTACACGCCGATGGGAGGATCGGAAGTAGCCCAGAAACAGCCGACTGTCGTCTGACTGTGTTACTGCCTGAATTCAGGTCAGGATGCTGTGGCTGGATCCCTACTGACCCAGTAGCATAGCGCTCTGCCGCTGTTAGGGCCCTGGACTCGGACCCACTGGCGTAAGGTGGGCCTGGCTTCCCCTGCCCCCCTACCCCTGGAGTGTCAGCCTCACCACCTTAGGCCAGTGTTAATCTACCATCCACCAAAGATAGGGAGATGATGTGCTCATGGTGCCCCTCCCCAGGATATTATCACAAGATACTAAGATACATTGGCATAAACATGACACCGGATCATCAGCTGCTGTAAATCAGGGAAGCTCCACTGACTGCTCTAGCCACTGTGGGTGGGCTGCACCCCGAAAATCAAGCCATGTGTTTAGGTGCCCACCAAAGCTTGGAAAAATTGACCATAATGTGTTTCCCCTTTATCCAAAAGCACTGACATTACAGAGGTGCCTACCCCTCAGCCCTGAATGAGGACATATCACGGAAATTCTGAAGTAGCATGAGCTCCCACTCCAATGGCAAAACATGGCTTGGTTTTATACTGAGACAGGAAAAACCAGGCAAGATATGAGAGTGACAGAGAAACTTGTGAGAACACAGAGACGCATGAAGAATGGACCCTAGCAATGGACTTAACTTAGCACTGACTTCAAAGCAGGCACTCTGAGTGCTTAAAGTTACAAACATGCTTAAACACTTGCTAGGCCCGTTCTTTAACCCCACAGTCTCTGCCTGGTCCTGTGCAGTGTCTCTCTCACTAGGAATAGCATAGCAAAAGCCAAGAAATTGTCAGGCAAAGTCCCATGATCCTGCTGTGTCCTGCTTTCATTTAATATTAAGAGTGTTCTTTTTTTTAAGTTTGAGAGTGCAGGGCTATCATGAGAGCCACAGCACATTAACCCTGCAGAAGAAAGCAGTGGTCCAGAAGACTGCAAAGGCAGTAATCTGGTAAATGACCTGCTCAGCAGCCCCTCCCAATATAATCAGTTTTTAGGGCTAACAGAAGCCTTTCCAATGAGTCCCTGTTCAGCTTCTACCCACCTCCTTTCATATTGCCTGGAGGCTTTGTAAAATGAGCTGTCCCTTTTCAAACCTGCCAGTTAATTTGAAAAGTACCAGCATTACCAATCAGTGTCTGTTCTGTTAGCTCATTTCCATTCTGAAGGGGAATGAAAAGGCACTTTGCATTCCGCAATGGATTCCATGCCCACAACTGACCTTGACACAAAGGACAGGCTGGTTACTAGAGGGTACGTGAGTGATCTAGCTATCTTTCTAAAAACAATTTATTTCCCGTGCAAGGGATGTAGTTGGCCTTTATGCCAACCTGAAGAGCTCAGGTTTGCCTTTCCCATGCTCTCCCCCACTAGACAACTGCTCCACTATCAGTTCAACCACTAGATAAGGAAACTCCATCTGAGATAACTAGGGCTGTCAAGAGATTAAAAAAATTAATCACAGTTAATTGCACAATTAATCATGCACACAAACAATAATAGAATACCATTTATTTAAGTCTTTTTGGATGTTTTCTACATTTTCAAATATATTATTTCAATTACATCACAGAATACAAAGTGTACAGTGCTCACTTTATATTTATTTTTATTACAAATATTTGCACTGTAAAAACTAAAGAAATAGTATATTTCAATTCACCTGATACAAGTACTGTATGTGACAGATCCAGACCAGTGGGGTACAAGTGTCTAACAGAAGGAAAATATACTGGCCCCTGGATGAACAGTTTTCTGTTCCCTGAGTGACCACAGCAGGGTGCTGCCCTAGAGCAATCAGGAACCTGCTAGAACCAATTAAGATAGGCAAGCTAATCAAGACACCTGGAGCCAATTAAAAACTTTCTAGAATCAATTATGGCAGGCAGGCTAATCAGGACACCTGGTTTAAAAAGGACCTCCCATCAGTTAGTAAGGGGGCGTGCAAGGAGCAGGAAGTGAGCAGGTGTGTTGCTGGAGGAGTGAAGAGTTCAAGTGTGATCAGACTTCAGGAGGAAGATCCTGCACGGAGGGTAAAGAAGGTGTTTGGAGGAGACCATAGGGAAGTAGCCCAGGGAGTTGTAGCTGGCATGCAGCTGATACAGGGAACATTGTAGACAGCTGCTATCCACAGGGCCCTGGGTTGGAACCCAGTGTAGAGGGTGAGCCCAGGTTCCCCCCAACTCCTGATCAGACACAGGAGGAGTTGACCTTGTCTGTGAGAAACATCAGAAGGGAAGGTCTAAATTAGAAAGGGATCTGGCCTGTTCCCGACCCACTAGGTGGGACACAGAGACTGTGGGGATTGTACTCAGTTTCCCCCATGCTGGCCATTGATGAGGTTAGCTGAGTGAATGGCAGGTTTGAGCCACTAGCAAAAGTGACCAAACTGAGAGCTGCTGTGAATCTCTGAGGCGAGCAAATCCACCAATAAGTGCAGGACCCACCAAGGCAGAGGAGGAACTTTGTAACATGTAGTACAGTCTCTTTATCATGAAAATTAAACTTACAAATGTAGAATTATGTACAAAAAAGAACTGCATTCCAAAATAAAACAATGTAAAATTTTAGAGCCTACCGGTCCACTCAGTCCTACTTGAGCCAATCGCTCAGACAAAAAAGTTTGGTTACAATTTGCAGAAGATAATGCTGCCCACTTCTTGTTTACAGTGTCACCTGAAAGTGAGAACAGGCTTTCGTATGGCACTATTGAAACTGGCGTCACAAGATATTTACATGCCAGATGCACTAAAGATTCATATGTCCCTTCATGCTTCAACCATCATTCCAGAGGACATGCATCCATGCTGATGACAGGTTCTGTTCAGTAACGATCCAAAGCAGTGCGGACTGACCCATGTTCACGTTTATCACCTGAGTCAGATGCCACCAGCAGAAGGTTGATTTATGTTTTTGGTGGTTTGGGTTCTGTAGTTTCCATATTGGAGTGTTGCTCTTTTAAGACCTCTGAAAGCATGTGCCACACCTTGTCCCTCTCAGATTTTGGACGGCACTTCAACTTCTTAATCCTTGGGTCGAGTGCTATGGCTATTTTTAGAAATCTCACATTGGTATCTTCTTTGCGTTTTGTCAAATCTGCTGTAAAAGTGTTCTTAAAACGAACATGTGCTGGCTCATCATCTGAGACTGCTATGACATGAAATATATGGCAGCATGTGGGTAAAACAGAACAGGAGACATACATTTCTCCCCCAAAGAGTTCACAAATTTAATTAACGCGCATCATCAACATGGAAGCATGTCCTCTGGAATGGTGGCTGAAGCATAAAGGGATATACGAATGTTCAGCATATCTGGCACATAAATACCTTGCAACACTGGCTACAAAAGTGCCCAGGCGAACCGCTGTTCTGACTTTCAGGTGACATTGTAAATAAGAAGCAGGCAGCAGTACCTCCTGTAAATGTAAACAAACTTGTTTGTCTTAGCGATTGGCTGAACAAGAAGTAGGACTGAGTGTACTCCTAGGCTCTAAAGTTTTACATTTCTTTTAGTGCAGTTATGTAACAAAAAAAATCTACATTTATAAATTACACTTTCACAATAAAGAGATTGCACTACAGTACTTGTATGAGGTGAATTGAACAATACTATTTCTTTTATCATTTTACAGTGCAAATATTTGTAATAAAAAATAGTAATATAAATTGAGCACTGTACATTCTGTATTCTGTGTTGTAATAGAAATCAATATATTAGGAAAATATCTAAAAATATTTAATACATTTCAGTTGGTATTTTATTGTTTAACAGTGCGATTAATTGCAATTTTTTAATGCAATTAATTTTTTGAGTTAATCGCATGCATTAACTGTGATTAATCAACAGCCCTAGAGATAACTAATAAAACAAAATTAGATAAGAGCCATCACTTAAGGAAACATTAGTGCCAACAACAATGCCCCTATCCCAGAGGCATCCTGTTAGCTTTGTAATATCCTTGATACTTCCACTAGATGGTAGTAGATTTCCTCTGTTAGAGCTGTCTCTTTACTGCTGATCCATGTGCATGTTATTTTCACTTGGCAATGAGATAAGCACTTTACTTTGAGAAAGTTAAATACTAATCCAACCCCAGTTGGCACTCACCAGTGTTTGTATATAAGGGCATACTTTCTCTAGCAGGGCCCAAAACCTGACCTGATTCTGAACACCCGAGTTTTTGGGGGCAATTCAAAGTCCAGACCCAGGATTTTGTGGCTTGAGTGTATCTCTAACATTTTCTAAAAGAAAAAGTCTTTGCATATAAGACAAGCAGAATCAAATGTCCCTTAGCTTCATCGGCCAGGGTGGTTCATGGGTTGAAACGTGTGGTGGGAAATTAGTTAGTTATGATGCATTTACCAGCCCATTAAATGCTAGACACAATCCAGAAAACTTCCCTTTACCAAAACCCGTAACACAACAATATGTCTGCAGCTTGCATTTGTAAATGCGATAAAGAAACAGGCCACATGTAGCCCCTGCTCTCAGACACACCCTTATACGTCACAATAGACATGTAGCCTATAGCAGTAACCAAACACTGTAGTAAGCATTAGTCCTTGAGTCTGTGCTTTAGAGAAGCTTTTAGAAGGAGCATTGGTTGCAGTCAGGGCCAGCTCCAGGCACCAGCCAACCAAGCACGTGCTTGGGGCGGCACCTTGAGGCAGGGCAGAGCTCGGGGTTTCTTTTTTTTGTTTTTGTTTTTTTTTTTGGTTCATAGGGGCAGAGCTGGAGGGGTTGTTTTTTTGTTTCAGTGGCCTGGCACTTGGGGGGGGGGGGGGCTTCAGGCGATGCGGCACTTGGGGGCGGGGCTTTGGGCTGCACTGTGGGGGCAGGGGCTTGGTGCGGCACTCGGAGGGGGGGCGGGGTCTTGCATGGCGCTGGGGAGGTTCAGCGGGGAGGGTATGGCGGGATGGTGATCTTATTTGCTTGGGGTGGCAAGAAAGTTAGAGCTGGCCCTGGCTGCAGTAGGATGGGTGGAACCAGAGCTTCTTGAGGGTTTGTGGTGTCTTGCTTGCTAAAGTCTGACTTGCCAGAGGGTATACACTAAAGGTAGATGAACCCAGAGAAGGTTGGAGTCAGGTGTGTTAACAAGTTCAGGTAAGCCAGGCCTCTCAATCGTTCTCTTCATGCTCTGGAGGTAAGGTCCCAACATGGAGACCAGCAGCAAAATGGGATAACCCGTGTTAGTCTGTGTCCACAAAAAGAACAGGAGACCTTGTGGCACCCTAGAGACTAACAAATTTATTGGAGCATAAGATTTCGTGGGTTACAGCCCACTTCATCAGACACATCATATCTGGCAGCTTGGATGTTTTATCAGTTTCTGCCCCATCCATCATCTGTACATATGCTTGAGTTATTACATTGTCCTTTTGGAGCCAGCACTGCAAACCCTAGTGCTGGGGGAAGTTCTCAAGATTCTTATAGGTGGGTGCTTAGAACAGAGTTTGAGCTTATGCCTGTGGATACCTAGGAGAGCGGCTGGTTCCTTTGCCATGTTGCTCTCAATTTTTTATAGAAACCTGGTCTGTGATTGGTTTGCCGCATACACATAGGCCACGCAGCTCTTAGACCCTGTCAAGTGATCAACATACAAAGCATGACTGTAGGCCTTCATTGCGTAGGGATGATTAAAGGCTCCTTAGATTGGACAGAGCTTAGACCAAAGATCAAACCCATTCCCTCTCCTCTTTTCACGAATGTTCTCACTCAGATCACAAGGGCTGCCTGCCTCACTGGCGTCTCCTGAACGAAGGAGTGTGAGACTTGAGCCAGCATTGCATTGCGTCTTTAAGCAGGAGCAGCAGCAGAAATTCTGTTTCCCATGTGACTGCCTGTCTCTGAGGAAATGAAGCAGAGGATGAAAGAGAGCCCATGGATCAGACTGCTGGGAAGATCCAGGCCCTCTCATTCCTTGCTGTTAAGTGAACCCACTCTGTGGGCCTGATTCTCCTCCCAGTTGCCTCTTGTGGTGTCATTTACACCAGGGCAAAAATGAATGTACACCGCTATCCAAATGCTAATAGCACACACCCAGTGAAGAGCTGTAAATGACTCCACAAGGTGGAATCAAACGCTATATTTTAGAGGTGCTGGATGCATAAAGAATTCTTGGGTTGTCTTAAGAGTTGGGTATATATTTTTTACCTGTCTGGCTTATCTGGCTTCTTCTGGGGGAGAGACTTTAGCTCCTTCTAAAGTTAGTCAAATGACATGCAAACTGGATTTTTACTTCAAGACATTACAGTTGGAGGGGCCTGTCTCTGCTAGTCCCTTTGCGGGGTTAGGGGAGGTCAGGGCATCATTAGGGTTATGCACAAGACTGTAGTCTTGACATTTGCAGTTTCCCATCTAATCTTCCACTTTCTGTTCTTTCTAATCCCCGTATTTTACAGTGACTGAGCACCTAAACGACTTACAGGAGATTTGTTGATGACACAAATATGTGTGGATTTCAACAAGTTCTGTGCAATCAGCTTTCACTGAGACCAGGGGGATCCTTCCTGGGACTTACTGCTGACAAATGTAATGGATTTTTCACATTTCAGGGGGCACTGGGGAGAATTAGAATATAAATGGTTAAAAGGCTATATGAAAAGCTCTAAATTCACTTGCGTTCACCACAGCCGATAAGTCCCAAGTTAGTGAAGTACCATATATTGTATCTGAACATTATCTGCCTTATGAGAGGAGACTTGAGGAACTTGGCTTGTTTAGCCTAACCAAAAAAAGGCTGAGGGGAGATATGATTGCTGGCTATTAATATACATCAGAGGGATAAATACCAATGAAGGAGAGGAGTGATTTAAGTTAAGCACCAATATGGACACAAGAACAAATGGGTATAAACTGGCCATCAACATGTTTGGGCTTGAAATTACACAAAGGTTTCTGACCAGCAGAGGCGTGAAGTTCTGGAGCAGCCTTCCAAGGAAGCAAAAAAACCTAAGTTGTTTCAAGACTGAGCTTGATAAATTTGTGGAGGGAATGGTATGATGAGGTTGCCTACAATGGCATACGGCCCGTCCATGTCTGTTATCAGCAAATATCAGCAACAGCTGGAGATGGGACACTAGATAGGAAGGACTTTGAGTTACGACACAGAATTCTTTACAGGTGTCTGGCTGCTGGGTTTCACCCACCTGCTCAGGGTCTAACTGATCACCATATGGGATCAGGAAGTAATTTTGCCCCAGGTTAGATCAGCAGCTAACCTAGCAGGGAGGGGGCGTTGCCTTTCCCTGCAGCCTGAGGCATGGGTCGCTTGCGGGTTTGAATTAGAGTAAATGGTGGATTCTCTGTAACTTTAAGTCTTTAAATCAAGATTTGAGGACTTCAGTAACTCAGCCGGAGTTTATGGGCCTATTAGAGGAGTGGGTGGATGAGGTTCTGTAGCCTACAATAGGCAGGAGGTCAGAGTGGGATCATGATGGTCCCTTCTGACCTTAAAGTCTATGAATCTGAGTCAATTACATAAATTAATTTACTTGTGGAAATGCATAGTTTCCTTGACAAAATTGTACACCCAAAGGCTACCAGATGACTAGGAAAACAGAATGAATAACCTACAGAAATTGATACCTAGGTCTTATACAGCAGTTTTCATCCATTGATCTCAAAGCATTTCCCAACAACTGATCAATAGTGTTATCCTGATTTGACAGGTGGGGCCATGGAGGCACCGTGACTTGCTCAAAGTTACACAGCAGGCCCATGGCAAATCCAGGAATAGAACTCCAGTGTCCTGAGTCCCAGACCTGTGCCCTGTTTGCCTCTCAGAGCAGAGGTGTGTGAGCACAGCATCGTGTGAAAAACAACCGTACTGGAGCCAGCTCCTCAGCTGATGTAAATTGGGGCTGCTTTACTGAAGTCAACTGAGCAAGCTGACTTGCATCCTCTGAGGCTCTGGGCCAATGTTTTCTGTGTAAATTCCATAACTTGAAAAGTGATAGGGAAAAAATGCTAGCCTCCAGCTCGGAGGAATGGCTGTTCATTCTTACAGCCCACGAATCTGATCAAATACAAAAGCTAGCATCATCATCGGCAGGAGGAAGGGAGGACCCGAGAAACTAATCCTCTTGATTATAAGGTTAGAAAGGATTGATACTGCTGTTGTGGCAGATCATATTGTGTATATGATCCAGTGTAGGGAGCAAGCCTTTGATAAAGTTCCAAGTGACAGACCTCTTCCCAAAATATAAGCTGGAAGGATCAGATAAGTGTCGGAACTAGGACTGGACAAAGAATTTGTGATCAGCTAGGGGAAAGAAAGGGGAATATTAAGGGGAGGGGATATTAAGTTCCACAGTTACAGAGCGGTGACTTATTGGCTTAAATTATCAAAAGTGACTAGTGTTTTTTGGATGCATCCGTTTTTGGTGCCAGACTGAGCCCTTCAAGGGGGTTGATTTTTCTGACGATGGAGGCTGAGGACTTTCTGAAAACCGGGCCCCTTTGAGGTGTGTCACCAAAATCACTAGTCGCTTTTGAAAATGGAGGCTATTTTTGTCATTTGACTACCATTAAATTGCACCACTGTGAAAATGCTGTGTACGCACAGATAGTGCCAGCTGGTCCCCTAAAGCAGTGGTTCTCAAACTAGGCTTGCCGCTTGTTCAGGGAAAGCCCCTTGCTGGCTGGGTCGGTTTGTTTACCTGTTGCGTCCGCAGGTTCGGCCTATTGCGGCTCCCACTGCCCATGGTTCATGCTCCAGGCCAATAGGGGCTGCAGGAAGCGGCGTGGCCCAAAGGACATGCCGGCTGCCAGTGGGAGCCGCAATCAGCCAAACCTGCAGACGTAGCAGGTAAACAAACCGGCCCACTAGGGGATTTCCCTGAACAAGTGGTGGCCGTAGTTTGAGAATCACTGCTCTAAAGGTCTGGAGGGTTCAGCACATCAGATGCCAATTGTTTCATAAAACATATCCAAACCTTTTAACGTCATTTCCTATCCAATCCCTTTCTTCCTCCCAACCACACTCACCCATTCCAACTACTGAGTCCTAATTCTTTCCTTGTTTCTTCCTTTCTCTTCAGTTCTTCGGACAGATTTCCCCTTCCCACCCTGGACCAGGTAACTTCTGCCTCCTACGGCTCCCAGCAATAACAGTGCTTCTCATTCCTCTCTAGCCCTCTGCCCCTTCTGTCACTGCTCCCACCAAACTCCACTTCTTTGGCTGACATTCACATCCAGTCAGTTCAGCATATGATCTCAGCAAGTCTGGCTGTTCCTGGCAAGCCTCAAATATTATGTTTTCCCCAGGTGTTCCAGAATGTATAGCAATCTGCTGAGCCTAGGAACCCCTGCCAGGAGCACACACATTTTGAAGATGCCAACTGGACTATTAGAGGGTGTTTCATTATGGGTCAAATCCTGTACTCATTGCAATCAATAGGAAAAGTTATTTTTACTTCAACAGGACCAGGATTTGATGTTTATTGAGACGTCACGATGGGTTTCATGGGATATTAGAAAGATCCAGGGACTCTTGGACGGTTGGGAGGAGCACTTACCTAAACCAATCATGTCCTGATTCAAATTCACTTCTGTGCTTAGGCTGAGGGTCAGATTAGTTCCTAGCCTTAATTTACCCAGCCTTAATTCAAAGGGTATCTCCCCATGGCTTGCCCAGGACCTGCACTGTTTCAGCCTGTAATTATACAGCTATAACTGTAAGTTTATACTCTATGCCCTAATGATTAAACCCAGATGAGTCAGCGTGACAGATGGGAAAATTGCATTAAGCTAAAAGTAACTGAATTTGGTTCTGCTGTATAATGTGATAAACAAAATCAACAGACATACAGGTGGTAATATGCATTGCCTTTTCACATGGGGAACAAAGGGGCCATAATTCAGTCCAAAGAAGCAAACTCTGAAAGGGGCATCGGAATACAGGCTAGAATTAGAGAATTGATTTAAAACTAATTAAAGAGCCATGTAAATACTTTGTAGAAGACAGCATCAGCAGGACTAGAAGGCCTTCTCAGAAGGTCTAAACCTTGGTGAGCATCTTGGAGAGTAGCGTAGCTAGCGGGGTTCAGAGGAAGCAGCTGCTTCCCCTCAGGGTGGCAGGCACGGAAGCCTCATTGCCAGCAGCACAGCCAGAGGAGCCGTGGGGCTGCAGGCCGGTGTGGAAGTGGCGCCCGCCGGCTGGTGCTGCCAGCAGCACAGCTGGAGGAATCGTGGGGCGGCAGCAGCAGGCCAGCACAGAAGTGGCGCCTGCCGGCTGGCTCTGCAAGCAGCACAGCTGAAGGAGCCATGCAGGGACAGCAGACGCAGCCAGAGTAGCGAAGGGGCAGGCAGCTTGGCTCAGGGCTCGGCGGCCAAGCGCTCCCTGCCCCCCCTCCACTAATGTGGCAGGTAGGGGGATGCGAAAGGACCCCTGTGCCTTTAAGGCCGCCTGGCTGGCGAGCCCCGCATGGAGTGCACCGAGCGCTGGGAGCAGGCCGGGGACAGGCCGCGGCACAGGATGGAAGGTGAGCTGGAGGGGGGGGGGGTCCGGTCGGGGGGGCATGGCCAGAGCTGGAGCCAAGGGAGAGTGACTTTTTTATGTTTGCTCTCCCTACACTGAAAACCTGGCTATGCCACTGATCTTGGAATGGTTCAGGGAACAATACCAACAGCCATGCCAGGAGCAAAACAAATAGCAAGAGGGGTGCTAAGGGAGCAGTCATATCTGTTTAACCATAGTCATGGAAGGCAGCATAGCTACGCTGGGAAACTTTTAAGAGTAAATCAGGTCTCAGGCAATGGCTGCGCCTGCACAGATCTGCTAATGAATGAAGAGAACACAGGGAGCTTTTTCCACCCCAGCATGCAAGTGCATGAAACCATCCTAATGTGTCTGCCAGATGCTGGGGAATGCACTGGGGAGGGCAGTGATGATTGAAGTTGATAGCGGTTATATCTGTGCTTCATAGCTCAGAGGGAGTAACCCTGTGGAATGGGATCCTCCTGCTAGTGACCATGCTCCAGTGTCTGTAATTCCCTTGTTCATGTGGCTGAGCAGCATGTTCATCCACAGACGCCTCTACTCTGGTGGGTGGGGATTGAGTCCTGCCCACAGGCAGGGCTGGTGCAACCATTTAGGGGACCTAGGTGGTCGCCTAGGGTGCTAGGATTTGGGGGGGCGCCATTTTCTTCGGCAGCAACCGTGGCGGCTGGATCTTCGGCCGCCCCGGTCGCCGCTGGCATTTAGGCGGAGGGAGCTGGGGCAGGCGAGTGCGGGGAGGGCCGCCTGCAGCAAGTGGGGGTGGGGGTGGCACACAGGGGAACTCCCTGCCCCAGCTCACCCCTGCCTCACCTCCTCCCCGAGCACGCCGTGGCTACTTCGCTTCTCCCGTTTCCCAAGCTTGCGGTGCCTAAGCTGATTGGCTCCACAAGCCTGGGAGGTGGGAGAAGTGAAGCAGCCACGGCATGCTTGGGGAGGAGGCGGGGCAGGGATGAGCTGGGGACAGAGGGGGTGCCTTAGGGCGGAGAGGGGCACCTCAGGGCAGGGATGCAGTGGGGGGAGGGCGCAAGATGGAAGTTTCGCCTAAGGCGTGAAACATCCTTGCACCGGCCCTGCCCCATGACAAACCTCACCTGCCTGGACACAGGGAGTGGCAACCCAGGAAGGTAGGAAGCCCCAGTCTTCCTTGAGAGGAGCTGTGGTTGGCTCCCCTCTTGCTCAGCAGACAGCATGTGTGGGTGATCCCTGCAAACACTACCCCTTGGGGAGGTGTTCTAGGGCTCCGGAGCGCTATAAACTGGCCCTATTCCCAAGTGGACATTTGTTTTCTAGAATGATATTTCTCCCCAAAATGTTTATGGGAAGAAAAGGCTGAAGTTCAAGACATTTTGGGCCTAATCTTTCCAAGTGGCTTCTGTTTTGGCCAGTGCAATTAATTGTACCTGAAATTAATGCTGGTTGCAAGTGCTAGCAGTTAGACATGCAGGGAGAGATTTTAAACAGCCCATAGGGGAGTTTGATGTTGATTCTCAGTGACTTTCAGTGGGATTTGTACTCCTAAATCCCTTAGGTTCCTCCCTAATTAGCTGGTAATTAGATAGTTAGATTTCAAACTGCTAAGACTACAGGAAATTGTACTTGCAAAATGGAGTCTGTTTCTAGAGCAAGTCCTTTGTGTGAAGGCCACTGGTTATACATTTCACAACTCCACTGTTCAGGCACCAGTACAATGTTTCCTGACAATAATGCATTACCTGAGATACAAGATGAAATAAGTTCTCATTGAGTCATGTTTGTTTGCAGTCTCAACCGTGCACCCAAAGAAAATTCCATTTGTCATTTGAAAGTAAATAGTCACCATCGTTTATTAAAATAATGATATTCCCGCAATCTCATTTCACATAAAGGTAGTTCAAAGTCTGAGACGAATGACTCTGCTTATCGGGGCAGTAAACGATAACTTGCCAGAGTTGTAAATACCACAACCTTTGAACTCTGACATGGTATAATTATTTGCAGAGCTGGAGCATGAAATTAAGATGCATGTGCCATTCTTCTATGTCACCCAGTGTTGGGCAAAGTGTTGCAGCGTCCCTCTGCCATAGTAAAGATCCCAGTACTAATCTAAGGGTTTCAAGGGCTTTTCTTCCCCATGACATCAACGTCTTTCTGCAAAAAGATGTGTCTATATATACCCAATCATGCTCTTGATTAGATGCATGTTCTTCTTATGGACAACCATGGACCAGAGCCTCAGCTGCTGTAAATTGGCAAACCCACTGAGTGAGGATCTGACCCACAGGTGCACATTGTTTTGGACAAGGTGTAAAACCGGTCGCTTATAGTGGTTAAGTATCCTTAGTGGCTTTTTGTAAGGGTAAAGGTGTGAAGCCCAGGGTTCTGGCCAGATACCAGTTGGGTCACTGCTATAAATGTATTATAAAGCCTGAAGTGTTGTGCTGTGTGGCTGGGCTCTAGCTAAAGGCTGCCATCTTCTGCCTCAGAAATCTCAGGCATGGGTGAAACAATCACACTTAATCAGACCAGTGGTCTTCTAGTCCAACATTCTGTCCGACACTGGCCAGTCCCACATGTGTCAGAGGAACATACAGGAAGAACCCATGCAGCTTGATGCTATCATAACTCTGCTCACTGCTTTTCCTTCCACTCTGTCAGAACTCCCTTCTCTCAAAGTGGGGTTCTGGGGACAGCTGCATCAGGGAGCCACTGGAATCAGGACCTTCATAGGCTGGGGCAGGCAGGCGCTTGTAGGGCTGGGCAGCAGAACAGAGACAAGAGGCAGGGGTGGCTCTAGACATTACACCTCCCCAAGCATGGCGGCATGCCGTGGGGGGTGCTCTGCCGGTTGCCAGTCCCACGGCTCCAGTGGACCTCCTGGAGGAGGTCCACCGGAGCCGCGGGACCAGCGAACCCTCCGCAGGCAAGCCGCCGAAGGCGGCCTGCCTGCCACCCTCCCGGCAACCGGCAGAGCACCCTCCGTGGCATGCTGCCCCAAGCACGTGCTTGGTGTGCTGGGGCCTGGAGCTGCCCTGGCAAGAGGTGTCTACATAGATAGTGCTTACTTCTTATGGATCCTCCCCAGCCTGTGCAACTCTAACGTTCTGTGGCCATGAGGATGGAACCCTGAGCTTCTTCCAGTGGGAGAAGGACAAACCCTACCCCTGAAGGAAACACCGTGGAGACTCATGACAATTCCTCTTTCCACACAGGGGAGAATGGTGCTCTGAGTAAGGGTCTCAGGATTTGACTCTAGAGAAGTGTTTCCTGAGTAAGACTGGAGTAAAAAACTGAGTGAGCGCCTCAGGATTGGGCCCCTCGTCTATAGCTTGTAGGCATGGCTATGCATCTCAATGTGAATAAAAAGTGCTGCATAAAAATGCTATTAGAAAGCAACCACTGAGGCATAATGTTGGCAGCCCGGCACTCACCCGCTCATGTCTTATTGCATAATTAATATGGCTGTCTTGGTATTTTGTGCAATTTCCCCCTCAAGTTTTCCCAAATCCCCACTCAGGGCTCTTACCACATACCTCCTTCTGATTCAATTTGGAAGCATACTTAGTATCAAAGCGTTCTTTTTCTGCATGCCCAAAATGGGATTAATTTTTTTTAAAACCCAGTAAGAAACATTACTATATTATCTGTTGAAATTCACTTAAAAACTTAAATTCTTACAAGCCTGCTCATATGGCAGATTCGACAAAATGAGCAGCTTTTAGCTAGTACCTTGCTTTCCTGCTAGCTAGCTTGCAGTTCTAAGCCACTCCTTGGAGATATTTGGCTCAATTCATTGGCTCTATTCTACAAATTGATTAGAGACTAAATGAACTCAAAGAACTATGTGTCCTGAGAAAAAAATACAAATTCCAAAATCTGGCCAATGAAAGAGCAGAGACGCTCCCCCTGAAGGGTCAAATTGTTCTGAAGCTTCTATCAAGACTCCTTGTTCCTCAAGGTGACAGAAATATGATGGATCCAAATCCAAGAAAAAGGAAACCAAAATGAAAACTTCTGGCAGAGACCGCAAGGTGTTAGGATTTCTAGCTATCAGTCTACTCCTCAAAGTGTAGGAGAGTGGCTTATATCAACTTTTCTGAGCTGCTGTATATGGAGTATAATCATGCTGACCAGTTTGCACTCATTCCACTCAATCCAAACGCTAAAACTAAAGGTCCAATCCTGCAATCATTCCATGCCCTGAAATCCCAGTGAGGCCAGAGGGAGCTCTGTACATAGAGCAGCTGCAGGGCTGAGTCCTGTGATCCCGATCCAGTAACACACTTAAGCCAGGGTCGGCTCCAGTCACCAGCCCAGCAAGCAGGTGCTTGGGGCGGCCAACAGAGAGAGGCAGCACATCCGGCTCTTCGGCGGCAATTCAGCGGTGGGTCCCTCACGCCCCCTTGGAGTGAAGGACCAGCTGCTGAATTGCTGCCAAAGAATGAAGCGGCAGCTTTTGGGCTGGGGGGTTGCTGCTTGGGGCAGCAAAAACCCTGGAGCCGGCCCTGACTTAAGCACATGCTTAACTTTAGGCACTTCTATTGAATTGTATTGATTTCAGCGGGGCTTCTTACATGCTCAAATTTCAGCACCTGCTTAAGCATGTTGCTGGTCTGGGGCCTTCATGTAGGTTGAGTGGTATGTACATCTGACGAAGTGAGTATTCACCCACGAAAACTCATGCTCCGATACGTCTGTTAGTCTATAAGGTGCCACAGGACTCTGCTGCAGGTACATCCTTGCTGTTATTACTAAATAAATAAAACCAATTGCCTGTGAGGAGCTAACCCTTCTTACCACATACCTACCAACACACACTGGATAAAGTGTGTGCACAGTTCAACCCATTGTTTCTATGCTACATACAATAGGCCCAGCCCTTCCACACCAATATTTCAAATCTTATTGTTTTATGTGCAAAAGTCCTTGTTATAACAATAAACAAAACTACTTCTTCAAGCAAGCTGTTTTTGAAATTGTAGGAAATACCTCCAACTCTCAGCTTTCTTATTCTAATTTTAATGCTTCAAATTAAAACTGGGTAACCACATCCTAATGAATAACGTATGTGACAAATGTTGCCTCTTTTTCTGTTGGTGAATTGTTCATGGGCAGATCAAGATTCTTTTAGTGTTATTTGTTGTTTGAAATTATTCACCAAATATCTTTCTGTGAATAACGCTTCATTTGCAGTTTGATTATATGTAGCTGTTGTAGCAAGGCAGTGTGGCTCCCCTCCTTCCCAGGGAGGGTCGAGCCCCGTCAGACGCCAAAAGGAGCTGGGCCACTGAGCGGTAGTCCTGCCCCTCAGAGGATCAGGAGGCGCCTCGGAAGTATAAAAGCGGGCCCTCAGCCCTCAGTTGGAGCCCTGCCGCCGTCGGGAACGGACCTGCTACAGGGTGCTCATGTCTGGGGAGCTGCGGAGGCCCAGGGCCGTTGCCCTGACTGGCCAGAACTTCCCCGCTACGACAAGGAGCTGCCGGAGCCGCCCCGCGCCCGCTACGAGGAGCTGCCAGAGCTGCCCTGTCCCTGCTACTACCCCAAGGAACCCCCGGACCAGGTCTGGCCGGACTTTCCTGAGGTACTACCAGATCTACTACCCAGCCCTGGCCAGGAGGAGCCCATGCTACTAAGCTTCCCAGGGACTGATGGCCCCGATCAGGTAGGACCAGAGGCGGAGACAGGAAGTAGCCCGGGGGCAGCTGACCCCAGTCAGACTGCAAGTATACCTGAACCCATGTCAGTGTGTTTCTGTCAGGATTCCCCACTGACCGTTAACGGCGTTAACCGCTGCTAGGGCGCCAGGCTGGAACGCAGTGGAGTGGGTGGGCCTGCGTTCCCCCTGCCACCTGTAGCCGGGTGGCAGAATCCCCCTCTCCCCAGCCTAAGGAGGCCGTCAATGCCTGAACTGATCACTGCTTGGCCCTGAGTCACAAGGGTCTGAGCTAGTGTACCTCTGTGTTTGGTGCCCCGCCCGAACCAAGGGCTGGGCCCCCATTGACTGTACCACTGCTCGGTCCTGTCTACAGGGCCCGAGCTGCCTGAACTGATAACTGCTTGGCCCTGAGTCACAAGGGTCTGAGCTAGTGTACCTGTGTGTTTGGTGCCCCGCCCGAACCAAGGGCTGGGCCCTCATTGACTTTACCACTGCTCGGTCCTGTCTACAGGGCCCGAGCTGCCTGAACTGATAACTGCTTGGCCCTGAGTCACAAGGGTCTGAGCTAGTGTACCTGTGTGTTTGGTGCCCCGCCCGAACCAAGGGCTGGGCCCCCATTGACTGTGCCACTGCTCGGTCCTGTCTACAGGGCCCTAGCTGCCTGAACTGATAACTGCTTGGCCCTGAGTCACAAGGGTCTGAGCTAGTGTACCTGTGGGTTTGGTGCCCTGCCCGAACCAAGGGCTGGGCCCCCATTGACTGTGTCCGTGTTCGGTCCTGCCTACAGGGTCCGAGCTGCCCGAACGGTTGACCGCTCAACCTTGAGGGCAGAGGCCCTCAGACGACACGTAGCGAGGTAGTGTGGCTCCCCTCCTCCCCAGGGAGGGTCGAGCCCCAGCCGCGCACCGTCACACTGTTTACAAGTGTCAAAAAAAAAATTGAAACTAGAACTGCTTTGATTGCATACATGGGGACAAATCTTCAATGGTGCTTTGACAATTTATACCAGATGAAGATCTGGCCCATGGTGTGAAATCATGCCTTATTGAAATCAATGGTAGTTTTGCCATTAACCTTGATAGGGTCAGGATTTCACCCGTGTTCTCTGTTTGGATGAACATACGTGTTAGAATCATTTCTGACACAAATACTAATGCTAATGAATTCAGAACTCATTTTCTTTCATTATTTTCCAATATCAGGTTAAAATTCATTATGTCTGTGAATATTCCTGCCAGTGAACTTGGTCTCTAGAAAATCGACCAAAAGCAAATTCAAATGGATTGCAACACAATCAAAGCAAAATCATTTGAAAAATGGCTGCAGTGTTCCCCCACCTGTGCATTCCATCAAGATACTGTTTACATAAGTTTTGCATTCCTTTTTATAATAACATGTGAGGGGGGGGTTAGTCATTGTCCCTTATTTCTTAAAGTGACATAAACTAGGTAAGCATAAAATTTATATATGGCCCCTAACAGTGAAGTGAAGATTGATTAAAGAGTTCAAAGGGATACACGCCGCCCTATCAGCTACAATGATATGTAATAGCACTTTCATTATTCATTATACATTATACTTATTCATTATACATTTCGTTCAGCTCACTCCAGAGAACCATACCAATCTCTGACCAATGTTGATATGGACCTTGTTTTTTAACCTTGCAGTGATGTGTTTAACACCATAGGCCCAGAAGTGTCTGGCTCCTGCATTTTATCGTTTTACTATTTCTGGACCAGCTTGGGGGGGGGGGAAGAATGATCTGCATATCTGAGATAAAGTTGTTTTATTAATAGAAACTCAGAGAGATCAAATTAAGCAGCATCTTGTGTGCAGCTTGCAGTGTGTCTAAGATGTCACAGCATAATACCACTGGTCATAGAATATAAGATGGTGAAATCCTGGCCCCCACTGAAATCTGTGGCAAAATTTCCATTGACTTCTACAAGGCCAGGATTTCATTCCTGGTATGCAAAGTATCACTTACAATGGTGCTAGAATAAGTGGTTCATATTCAGCATTCTGGGTGTAGCCAAGTATCTCAATGTGCTGCATTTTTATAACCTAATTGCATGGACATTTAGTGGCAAAATTCCTATTGGCTTCAATGGGATCAGGATTGGGCCTAAGAGGAAAATTCAAGCCGGTAGGATGCCTATGTACCACTTAAGTCCATATGATTTTAGTCGAACTTAACGTGATTCATAAAACTTCTACTGTTGAATTCCACCTTGTAAGAGCAATGCTTTAATGGGAGTTTTGCTTCAGTAAGGAATGCTTGCTTGGGCCTGCTGACTTTCAACTCTCACAACCAGAACTTAGTGAAGAACTGATTAACAATTTATTCTGACTAATTTCATCCCCATTTTTTTGGCTCCAAATTAGCCACAAACAGACAATCATAATTTTCTTGAATTTATTCACTATTCAGAATTATTGACTGAATAATTTCAGAGAGTAATTTTTGGGCTGTTCATTGTGTACAGCTGTTCATTGTGAGTATAGGTATTTGATTTTCAAGCTGTATCAGTTAACTTTGAATGGACAAATGGGTCAGGTGATATGTTTTGTCTTTCCTGAATGGGTCAGTGTAACTTTTACACTTTTATATTTGCCCTACATATTCATTGGGGGGGGGAAGGGCAGAGGAGGAATATTGCAGCTTTCATAAGGCTCTTACTCAAAACATCCCAGTGAGATAGGTCAGACTAATTGGCCCAGATCCTCAATGGTGTTTGGACATCTAAATCCTATTAATTTCATTGGAAGATTGGCAACTGATACTTTTGAGGCATATCTACCCATTTCACAGAAGGAGAAGCTGAGGCAGGGTGTCACAGAGTGTCTGGCTCTTTACAGGGAGATGGTCTCTGCCCTACCTATGACACAATTAACTTGCCTCCTGAGGTGGGCAAAAATAAAGTTCATGTGACCGGTGGGTTAAAACTTTGGATGTAGGAGAAGCTTGAGCCAGAAGAGAAGGAAGGCTTCTGCAGGAGGCACTAGGGGAGACAGCCCAGTGGAGAGGGGACTGAGGTGAGATGGGTTGGCCTTAGGATGGTTATATGTAGCTTTAGGATGACTAGATGTCTCAATTTTATAGGGACAGTCCCGATATTTGGGGCTTTTTCTTATATAGGTGCCTATTACCCCCAACCCCCATCCAGATTTTTCACGCTTTCTATCTGGTCACCCTACTTGGCCTCCACACTGAGGAGGAAGGTTGTATACCCCAGCACAAATGCCTTGAAGGAGGGGCTGTTGTTATGAAGGTTCTGGTCTTGAGTTCTGTTTCTTGAAAGACTTTGCGGCCAGCTCAGGTGGAACCAATGGAGGGCAATTTAAAGGCACCAGGGAGAAGCACACATAAGCCTTGGAAAGAGGACTGTGGAATCCCTTAGCCAAGAGGGAAACATTTGAGCATGGGGTGGTGTCATCCCCATGAAGGGGCACTCTGGAAGAGGTGTCCCTGATACACAGAGGTGAAGCGTCTTGCCCATGGCTCCAGAGGAAGCCAGTATCAGACCCAGAATAAGACTGTGCTGAGACACTAGTACCTTGCTCTTCTCAATTATTTTATATAATGTCACACACATGTTCAATATTATATCCCTGTCTCCTTAGCCTTGCTGTGATTCATAGCTATTTGTTTGAGTTTGATCTAAAATAAAGAAAAAGTTTCATTTCAAGGAGTTATCTACATTGTTTTAAAAAAATGGATCCCATCTGTAAGGTCTGGGTCTATGAATTCTCAGTTATTTCAATAGCAGCATTCTGTCAGTGCTCTCCATAGCATTAAACACTAGCCAAAGAACTATGCTGTGCTGCAATTAGCATGGGTCTCTAGCAAGAACTCCTCTTGTACATATTTCCATCTTCTCCAGTATCTATTCATATGCCTCAAGGCAGACTTCTGGTCCCATAATTCATCACTGACATACCTAACATTTTATTCCAGCCTCCATGTGTAGAAGCAATAAAAATGTTAAAGGCCGCTGATTACAAATCTGAAAAAAAGGTTTTCGGCTGCATCCTTATATTACGCAAAAGAATTTAAATTATTTGGCAAACTCTTCTCCTGGTTAAGATGGGAGCTCTTTAACTGGAGGAGTTGCTCTAAAAGCAGCTTTGGAAGCGATAGGCATTCAGCAAGAACTCATTTCACTTGCGTCAAGGGTGAAAACATTCCAGGATGGTCTAATCTGTGGGAGCATGATCCTGTGCACTGTCCTGATACGTCTTGTATTCAGAGGGTTCTCTTAGTGAGAACACTCAGGATGCTTTCTGAGGAGATATGCAGGAGGACAGCGTGTGCCCCTTTCACCCCGGCATCATCACAGATGGCACAATCCTGACAATTAGCCAAAGCGGACCGAACTCTAACAAGAGGGGACTGTTCAGGGTGGCACAATGGGATGAAACCAGGAGTAATGTGATATAAGTGTAACTGAGTCAGTGTGATGCTCTGTCATCCTCTCCTGGTGGCTGGGCTGCAGATGGAGGTTGAGGATCCTCCTACAGCAATAGCTAGCACAGCTGGGGCATTTCACTCAAGTTGCAGACCCCTAAGATGGTAGGGTCCCAGGATTGATTCTTGCTGCTGACCTTCCCAGGGTTGTGGTGTAAGGCCATGACCCTACCCAATTCACTTCAGTGGGAGCTTACTGTGCCCCCTTCCCCATCTTTCTGGCTGGGTGTGCCAGGCTATTCAGTTGTGGAGACAGGGCCTCAGACTTTGGCCTGTGCTAGAAGGGGGCAGGCTCCCTTTTGGGACAAATGTTGGGAAGGCCTCTTATTTATTATTATTTATGCTCCATCCTCCTCAGCGTGTCCATAAGTGGGCAGACTCTGTCTTGCCCTAAGTATTTAGAAAACAGCAAAGAGAATGTGGGAGAAGCAGTGGCCAGGTCCATCATATTCAGTTCACAGCAGCCAAGAGGCCAGGGGTCAAATGAGACATCAGAGCAGGTGGGTCAGCTTGCCATTGTCACAATCTCATCCTTAGAACAAAGGCTGTACACATTCGGATACTGCTTGATTCATTGTTCTAGGGAAGAATTGAAAACATGCTCCCACCTGGGGTCAGTCTGGATTACTGAAAGAATGTTCTAATAAACAAAGTGCCTTGGGCTACTGTATGTAGGTTTCTCTCCTCCGCCACTACATGCAAGCCAAGGAAACCTTCTGAAACAAGAAAAACAAGCATTTCTTATGTTGTACCTGTTACTTCTCAGGATGAGGTATGAAAGTTTTCCAGAGGCTGTTAAGGAAACTAAACACACATGGAATGAGAGGCAAAGTGCTGATTTAGAAATGGAGATTAGAACAGGCTAACAGAAAACAAAGAGTAAGACCTTTTACATCACAGCGGTGGGTTAACAAGAGGGTGCCATAAAATTCTGTTGCAGGACTGGCAGTAATCTGGAAAAGGAGGAGAACAGTAAAGTGGGTAAATCTGCAGAAGACACAATATTATTCAGGTTGGTCAAGACCAGTAAAAACTAGGAGCAGCTTCAAAGGGACCTAACCAAGCTAGGTGAATGGACAACACTGCACTGGGGTCAGGAAAATTAAATCACTTAAGATAGTTTTCTAGGTACTTCTATGGCCCTCATCACCACAGTCCTAACAATCATTAATGGATTTTATCCGCACAATGCTCCTGTGAGATAGAGAAGGATTATCCCCATTTTATAGATTGGGAACCAATGCACAGGGTGGATGAAGTGAAAGTCTCTCAGGAAGTCTACGGTGAAGTTAGGACTTCTAAGTCCCAGTCTGGTGCACTAACCACTACACTATCTTTGCTACTAAAGCCAAACCTCTACTCTATGTGCAATGGTCAAGAAAGCAAATAAAAAGGCGGGCTATCTACAGGATGGGGCAGAAAATAATAGTTTGTCTATTAGAATACCATAATGAAAACCAATGGTGAGCCCTCATTTAGAATCCTGCATTCACTGATGGTCATCCTTTCTCTGGAAATATATAGCAGGAATAGAACGGATCCAGAGATGGGAGGCCAGAATGGTTAGAGCCATGTGAAGACTTCTGTTGGAGGAGAGACAGAGACTGCTTCGTTTAGAGAGGTGAGAAATAAGAAAGGACATGACAGAGGCAGAGAAAATAATGAGTGGTACACTGAAGGTAAATGGGATGCTCCTGCTTACTCTCTCATAACACAAGAGGCTGCAGGTTTAAAACAAACATCACACAACACACAGTCAACCTATAGAACTCGTTGCCAGGGGATGCTGTGAAGGCCAGAAGTATAACTGGTTTCAAAACAGAATTAGATAAGTTCATGGAGGATAGGTCCCTAAATAGCTATAAGCCAATAGGGTCAGGAATGCAACCTCAAGCTCCAGGTGTCCCTAAACCTCGGACTGCTAGAATCTAGGACTGGACAACAGTGCATCAGCCAATTGATAATTGCCCCTGTTCTAGTCACTTCCTCTGAAGCATCTGGCAGCAGCCACTGTCAAAAGACAAGATGCTGGCTAGAAGAACCACTGGTCTGACCCAGCATGGCCATTCCTATGCCCTTAAGATCAGGAGACACCTAATAAAATTAAAAGGGGGCAAATTTTAAACCGATAAAACATCATGTTTTTAACTCAATGAATTAACCTCATTGCCACAAGGTATCTTTGGCTCCCATCTCTTAGCAGGATTGAAAACAAGGGTTTGACATAATGAGAACATGCTGAGCTACACTAGCTGGGTGTTTTATTATTATTAAGGTTGTAAGGGACCTCAGGAGATCATCTATCTCAACCCCCTGCTCAGAGCAGGACTAATCCCCAAATGCCCCCCTCAAGGATTGAACTCACAACCCTGGGTTTAGCAGCAGGCCAATGCTCAAACCACTGAGCTATGCCCTCCCCCACTAGCTAGGTGTTGCTCGGTGCTGGCCCTTTATGGAACTCTAGATCAAACAGGGGCCAGATCCCAGCTAAGCAAGGAACAATGGAATTCTGGGAGGTGTAGTTCCCACAGCCAACCTGGGCAGCAATGTATGCTGAAAAGCAGGAGCAGGGAACTAAAAGTCACCTGTTTCTCATTGAGAGAGAGGGGAGGTTCTGCAGTGGTTCTCCTTTTATGTGAGTATTGGAAAAGGGCCTAGTTTGTGCTGAAGAGCCTTGGAAACAACAGGCTTTGGCTTCCTAAAGGGCAGGAATTGCAAGAACTCCCTCCCCCTGATGAAGAGCCTCATGACTGGGAGTGCACTTGATAACGGGGAAACCTACAGAAACCAGTCGGGAGCAGCTGTGTAGAGAAGCCTGTGACAGGGCTGGGAAGAGGCCTAAAGACAGGCTGCACAAGCAGGGGAAGGAAGTGAGCCCGGGCCTTGACACAGAGCATGCAGGCTGCCTGGGGTGTGCTTTTGCAGAGAGAGCCCTCTTTCACCCAGTCCCCTCTGCAGCGGGGTGGGAGCTGATTATATCCCTAGCAAAGCACCTGGGACTAGCCTCTTTAGCTGCTCAGCTGTGTGCAGCCTGGTTTGGAGCCTGCAGCAGAGGGAAGAAGAACCTGGAGGAGTGAGGTTGAACAAGGTGAAGGCCCTATGGCTCCTAGGAGAGGGATTGTGACCCATAAGGGATGAGTAACAGCTGGTTGGTACCAGTATCCATTTTGGCCTTTTTGTTGGACTTCTGTTTATCCTGAAGGGAGTGGAGTTTTCCTAATGTAGTAGAAGGTATAAATTAAATCACCCATGCACGCTACCAGCAGAAGGAGACTGTGAACTAGATAGGAAACTGAGGCAGCAACCACAAGTGACATTGCAGAGGTGGGCAATCTATGGCAGTAAGACTTTAAAAAATGGGATAAAATTCTTCATGTTTTTGGGTATGAGGCAACCACTGACAGACAGAGCTAGGATGAGATTTCTCCTTTGACTTAACTGTCATGGAATTTTTTTGTTTTGGTTGGTTGGGGGTTTTTTGCATCTTTTTCTGAGGCAGCTGGTAGTGCCCAATGTTACAGTAAGGCATTTCCTGCATTCCTGGAACAGACCAGAGTGCAGGAAACACTGAGGAAAGGATAAATGCAGCAGCCACGTATAGCATGCTTGGGAGGTGTCAGGGAATTTTCACACATGGCTCTCTGAGTTAAATTCATCCCTGGCACAAAGCTAGGGAGTTCATTGGAGGCTGGCTCCTTGCCTTTAGGGCAGAACTGAAGAGCACTCTCCAGACTTGCAAGAAATGCAGGTTGACAGTATTGGAAGTTGAGCTCCTGTATAAATCCACAGAATGGGTCCAGAACATGCAGCAACAGCACAGGCAGCTTGCCCACAGTAACCTACCAGTGTTTGGCCTGGAAGAATGGTCTATTGGTGGTGGGGGGTTAATCACGGTCTTCAAGTACAGTCAATTCTTGGCCTCGATGCTGAAACAGCCAAGCATGAACTGTAGCATGAATACCTGTCTGCTAGGGACTGGAGTGCTTCTAGAAGCTGTCCACTGAACAGCTGTCAGGTGGCAGTTATTGCCACTAACTTGAGATAAAATTATCTATATTCTAGGCCGTTGGCATTTTCCTGAGCCATTCAGTAAAGGAAGAGCCTTAAATATAATGGAAACTAGGAAGATGTCTGTGGGTAAAATGGCTTTTCTCTTCCTGAATTTCCAAACTCCCTGTAGCTAATGGGTGATAAAAGTGTATTTTCCTTGTGGTGGTTTGATAGCCTGGATTAGAAAAACCTACTCGGCCCCAGTGACTGCAGACTGCAGAGTTGTGATGCAGGTGGTGTTGGGAGGGGGACAACTTTTCTTTTTGTGTCACATGTGTTAGATGGCCTCAGAACTGGCTGCCTGGTTTTGTTTTTGTTTTTTTATTACCTCAGAGGAGTGTTCGGAGAACAGGCTGAGCCCTGCTCCTGTTGCAGTGCATGAAAATTGAGAAATGGGCATAATAGTCTCAAATGGTGCCTCTAGACCTCAAAAAGAGACTGCACTGTGTAATCTATAACCATTAGTAATAGAAATATTGCATTAATAAGAGGATTCGTTTGAGATCAAGGGCCTACAGAGTTAGGCACAGGTATGTGCTTAGTAAGAGAGAGTCCTTGTCTATCTAGAATATACAGTCTTCAAGACAAGGATGAGAGAAAAGAAGGAATTCCCCCCCCCCCCCCACACACACACACAGTAAAATAATCCATGATTTGCCCTGGGGCTGCTGTTTCTCAGGGCCTGCTCCAAAGCCCATTGAAATCCTGACTTCCATAGGCTTTAGTTCAGACTGTAAAACAGTGGACTATCCTAGCCAAAATTACGTCTAATAGGTCTGTGCTGCACTGTTCATGCCTGCAAATAAAAAGAATCCTTGCAATTGAAAATGCTGACTTTGATCAAGGCTCTGTATTTTATTTAAAATCCCCACTCAAACCTTGATCTTTTGTCTTGTGACAGGTTTAGCCTAGTTCTTAACTGAATCTGGTCAACAGTCATTGACTCAACAGAGTAGTGCAAAGTGATGGACTGGTAGTAATCCTATCAGATGCTGGCTGGCTAGGTGTAAATCGCCTAAACACACCCTTTCCCTCCACATGTGGTTTCCCTCATGGGAATGAATGTTAGCAAAATATGTTATAGCTCCAGTTAAGACTGTGGCCGAAGATACCTTATCCACTCAAAACCTTACAAGAACACAAATAAATTGAGGGGGAACATTTGTGCATTCCTTTCCTCCTCCATATTGCCCGTGATGCTGGCAAAAGGAACCTCTAGCGCTGCATAAGATGTTCATTTCCAGCTCCAACCGTCTGTATTGCTTCTTGGTATCTGTTGCAGAAGGCAGATGGGCAATATTCTCTGCTTGAAGTTACTGTCAACATTGTGACATCCAAAAGCAATACTGCCTGGGATCACAACAGCGGGAATAACTTCAATCAGAGAATTTGGCCCATATTTCATCTCCAACTGATACCAAAAAGCAATATGTACCCCAGTTCCATTGGACTCTCGCTCTAATGCAAAACCTTAACAGTGAGTTCAGCAATGTGAAGGTAGGGTAACCGTCGCAATGTACAGAGAGTAGATGAGCTGGTGTGTTGGTATAAAAGCAGATGAGGTCACTGTTTGAAGTTGTGCACTGGTGTATGGGTTTGAAGCTGGGGCATATATTGCTTTTTGAGATGGAAATTGGCCAAAGTCTCTGCTTGAAGTTACTCTCAGCATTGTGACCCCCATCTGTTCTTTGAATCCCATTTATTGGTGAGAGAGGGATACCTGTATTGATACACAGTTAGTTGAGTGAGGAGGGAACCTTATATCAAACATGCAGAAGGAGGCCTGTTCTAGCTGCAGTACTGAACTTGCTTGCCATCAATGCTGTAAATGTATTTCCAATAACAGCATTTCTCCCAGGTCATGAAGGGTTGGTTCAGCTGTCCTCAGAACTGATTGTAGAAGTAGTACTGGAGTAGAGTTGATGGTTATATAGGGCCTTCAGTCTGCATGCATAACCCTCCGTGACAGTGGTGGGAATTGCGTAAGCAGTATATATCTCAGTGTTTTCTTGATGAGCATTTTCTTTTTTTTCAAGGTATGTGAGAAATGTCTGAGGAATCTATACCTCATGACTTTTATTCCAGTTTTTGTAACACCTTTTTATACAAGGGCCTTGGAATGTGCTACCCGAGGGCCTTCATCTTGAATACATCCAAATCATAAGACGACAATTACATTTTATAGTATCTTCCCAAGGTGATTTTTAATTTTATCATTGAGGAACTTAAGTAAAACAGCCAGTTAGGGAAGGTGATGTAAGTGTACAGTAAATCTGAACAGTTCATTGCTCAGGGGCAGATAAAAGTCAATGTTCTCTTTCCATAAACAATGTAAAATAAAAGTGCACTTACCTTCCAGTGTTTGTTTGCGTAGCCATCCAGTAGATGGTGTATTTTTACTGGCCTCTGTTCAACACAGCCTATGGCATGGTTCCTGCTGTCCATTTACACTGGACACCATTACAAATGGATAGTTATCACACCATGGTAATTATCTCTACTCTGGTATTTGCATTATTTCCCTAGCCAAAGAATAGCAAACTCTAAATTTAAATAGTGTTAATAAATGTCTAGTTTTTAATAGCACTGATTGTACCTAACAGAGATCCATTTTCCCGAAAAATAATATACTTCTACAAGTTAATAAAACTATTTTTCTAATGTTGATTACCAGGAATGAGATCTCAAGATTGAATGGCAAGAGAACTATACATTTCTCATTGAACCAGGGAATACCTTCTAAATCCCTGAAACTGTTCCTGAGTCAAAATGGGGATCAGATATTTTTCTGACCACTTAAGAGCCTGGGGCATATCTGGGACTTAGGTTCTACCTTAAAACCTTTGTAGCCAGATGAGAGGTCTCTTTGATGTCCCACTCTAAGAGGGTAACGGTTGCCGCACTGACACTTACACAGAATTATAGCTGTTTGCATGGAGAAATTAAACTGCCGAATGTCACTGTCTGCTTTTCTCTGCTTGCACCCAGCTTCGCGGGTTAGTGACCTGCAGAGTGTCCGAAACATTTCACTGGCTTAGTCACACTTCTTTTATTGACGCAATTATGTTGAGAGAAGGGATGCATATTTAAAAAACACAAATGAGTCCTTAACAATCCTTTAAAACTGCAGGTGTATGCTGCCTGCCATTTCAGAGAAAACAAACTTTTCTAATAAAAGCCAGCTAATATTTCCAAGGTACCTCTGGCCTCTTAATGTGACCCCCGCCCCCAAATACCATGAGTACAGCTAATTGCCAGAAATACAGATACATGGAACGTTCATGGCACCTCATTGATCCCTAATAGATAAGTCCCACAAAGACAGACCGACAGTCACAGTACGCATTCCCCTGCAATGACCTTGAAGTGATTTCATGATCTCCATCGTGTTTGCTAATTCACCTTTAAATATTCAGCTCAAAAGGCAAAAGACAGATTCCAAATAGCAAGTGACACACTTGAAGCACATTGCACCAGAATTTCTGCTCTCTTTGAATTCTGTGCAGGACCTGGCGGGAGGGGAGACAGAGCTGATCTTAACCTACCTTTACGTTCCCCAGGGCTGCCAGTGTGGTCTGCAATGTAGCAGAGCCTCCTAAAATCTAACCCTCATCCGGTGTAGATCACATTCTACCTTCCTACTGGCACAAAAGTTGTTCTAGTTCTTCAGTGCCTTAGACTTTGAGAAAACCCACTATTAATTTGGATTATGGTAGTTCTTAGAGGCCACAGTTGAGATAAGGAGCCCATTGTGCTAGGGGCTGTACGTACACATAGTGAGACAGTCCCTGCCCTGAAGAGATCACAGTGTAAGTAGACAAGACAAAGGGAGTAATCATTTTATAGTCTCGGACCTGAGGCACAGAGATTGAATGACTTGCCCTAGGCCACACAGGGAGTCTGTAGCAGAACCTGCACCAGACCCCAACTCCAAGTCCCTGTCCAAGCGTCTTAACCATAAGACCAACCTGCCTTGCGAGTTGTTTTGGACACTTCTTACTCCTGCTGTGGAAAGCTGTGCAAAATTCACAACTTGCACATAACTTCCCAAATCCCAAAATCACAATTTTGACCATATCACTGTTTTGACAAAAATCACTAAATTTTCAAAGCATGAATGTTGACATATTTTTAATGGGAAAGTGATCTTTGCTGAGTTAATGGACCTCCCTTTGCCAATTTTCCCTTGGTAGATGCCTGTCTTGTGCTCAGAATTGACTCCAAGGACTTTGCTGGGGGGAGGGATTGTTCAGTGGTTTGAGTATTGGCCTGCTAAACCCAGGGTTGTGAGCTCAATCCTTGAGGGGGCCATTTAGGGCAATAATCTGTCTGGGGATTGGTCCTGCTTTGAGCAGGAGGTTAGACTAGATGATCTCCTGAAGTCCCTTCCAACCCTGATATTCTGTGACCAAACATCCTATTTTCCTCCCTCCCCACAAAAATACTAAATATGCAATGCTTGATTTAGTGGCAATATAGCCTCACTCCAGCTAGTATGCCAACACAAAAGGTGGCTGCATGAGAGAGGACATACTCTGCCTGCCTTTAACATGTCTGAAGGAGCATATGGATATATTTGAGCACCAGCTGGTGATGAAAATCACACTGAACAATTTGAGTCCCTTATTTGGGAAAAGATATTTAGGTGCCTAAAGATACAGGTAAGTGTCTAGTGGGATTTTCAAAAAGATTTCCATGATATGTAGGCACTTCTGAAAATCCCACAAGGTGTTTCTCTGTATTTTAGGTTACCTAAATACCTTTGAAAATGAAGCCCTATGTGACTTTTTCTTTTTTTGAACCCACAGGAAAAAGCACCATCCTTTCACCCTCTCATTTTAGCTGTCACAACAAAAGTAAGATGAGAAGAAAACCCTTTGGAACAACTGGCTGGTTTCAGTGGATATATCCAGCAATAAAGGTGTTTATTTTGAAAGGCTCATTCAGTCACATACCTATTGTTTGTAGCCATACATCGGACTCTGTCTTCATGGCAAAAGAGACAGGCCAAAAAGATTGGTTGCTTCTGTGAACAACTCATTCATTTCAAGCAAAGATGTTTTTCAATCATGATTATGTCCACAAGAGCTTGGAATATACAACCTCTAAGTTGTCACTTCAAATCTGGCTCAGGGCAGTACTAGGTAAAAGCTGTTACTATCTGTTGGCTGTTTGGGATTCTCTGTGTACAGGAGTCATCATCACAGAAAGTATAGAGCTGTTGGTACAAATACGTTGTTGGCAGAGCAGAGAGCAAAGTGAAGGGTGGCTTGGAAAATGAAGGCTGTGCTAACTGCTGTCTCCAAGAAGTGGTCTACAGTTTGACATATTGATATGTGTACATAACTCCTTTTGAGCCTGGTGGAAGTGTATTGAGGGAAGAATGATGACTATTTCAGACTCTGCCATTTTTCAGGAATGGTCAGCCGATCCAATTCTAGTTAGTGTTCATGAAAAATAAACAAATCCATGAACCATGAGAGATTCCTTTAAAAGGAAAAAAAAAAGGCAGCTGATTGTTGGTTACATTTTTTGCAAACATTATCATTAACAAACTTTCCACTGAAAATGCCAATGGAATACAGCGTGGGAAGGCGATGGGTGCAATGCTAGATCAAAGTGTGTGCTAATGTGTCATAATTACAAAGTACTGAAACAAGCAGAGACTTATCTCCCATGTCCAAGGTCAGTGTAGCATTACCAGTGGGTAAAGGCATATAAGAACATTACCAATGGGAAAAGACAAGCCCTGAGTAACTTACCATGGTGAAAGCGTGATGCTCTCACGCAGGACACTGCTAAGCTGCTGTCATTTGTCCTGTGTTGAGTCTGGGCAGGTTACTCAGGTTCCATGGGAAAACAATGGAAGAAACTTATTTGGACAGGACCTTCTCAGCGATGGGAAGACCTTCAGATGTACAGCATTTTTAATTAAATCCTAGCGGAATTAACAATTCTACTGTCTTAAGATGTCACTGTCAATGGTTGCTGCATCTGATGCTGAAGGAGTGTTGTGACTGAGGGGCTATTTAATATCTGAGAGAGGCTCTCAAACTTTATCCTGAAAGGACATGATCTATAACAGGTTTCTCTCTCACTTCTATTTTCTGTGAATGCTATAGGTTAATAAAGTTCTTTCTGAGATGTCACAGGTTTTATCCTATACTGTTTAGTGGGACTATGGATTTATAGGTATCTGGCCGCATGATTAGAAAACTGTACTTTCTCCTCAATAGACTCTCTCAAGCAACTTGGCCAATATCATTAGAAAGGTATGAAATTTCTAACTTTTTAGGTGGCCGAAATACAAATTTTATCGTATGATGAAATCCGTGTCAAGATGTCTTCCAAAAGTGATAAAAACATCATCATTAGTGTATGTACACAAGGATATTGTACAGGGGTAGTCAATGGGTGGACCGCCGGTCAAATCCCGACCACCAGATGCTTTTGAACAGACATAAAAATCTTTTTATTAACTTGTTTGTTTGTTTGTTGTATTATTTGCTCTGGAGTCTGGAACTTGGCTATGCCTTGACCAAGAAATTTAGGCCTTGACTAAAAGTAATTGACTACTGCTGATATGGTATATGAAAGAATACAAATAGGACTGACTGAATTAATAATTTCATCAATGTTGCCTCTTTTGGTCCACAGAAATTCTCAAATTCGTTAATTGATAAATTATTTCTACAGATAATTCTTAGGCTACAGGTTGTTTGCAAACCGTTTGTAACAAGCATTTGTTGTTCAAAGCTAGAGCAGTTTGATTAGACATATAGGGCCTGATCCATAACCATCACTCTGGTATTACATTAATGTAACTCCTTTGAAATACAAACTCTGAATTCTGTTCATATAGGCAGTATAAGAACACCAGTATAAGGAATTACAATACAGTCTACAAGGTAGAACAGAAGATGCAGTTCACTACACAATACACAAGTACATAGGTGCTGGAACTAGGAATGCAGGGTGTGCTCCCACATTCCCCGACTTGAAGTGGTTTCCATTATATACAGGGTTGACAGTTTGGTTCAATGGCTTTCAGCACCCCCACTATGCAGATTGTTCCAGCCACCCCTGCACGAGTAACAAGATCAAAGTGAGTCAAATGTACTTTTCACCAATATCTAATGGCAGCATTGGCTCTGTGTATTAAATGTACATTTTATTGTACTTAAGGTTAGAAAATCTATACAGTTGCCACTGAACTTTACTATTCTCTGGATTTTATCATATACTACGTGTCTAGCAAAGAAATGAGAGGTCCAGAGAAACCAGAGGCGGATTAGAGTTTTGTGGGGCCCTGGGCCAGAGCGAATGGGGGCCCTTCCCTGCCCCTTCTGCCTGTAGTTCTCTCTCTTCTCCCCCCACCCCCTCCACTCCCCTGCAGCACTCCTGCCAGGGAAATGGGGTCAGGGCACAAGAGCTTTTCCTGTCCACCCACCCAGCGCTCCTGAGAAATGAGGTGGGGAGTACCCATTTTTCCAGCAGCCCCTGGGCATATCTGCCTCTGCCATCTGTCAGCATGAAGAAACTCAAGCACAGAATAAAATAAGTTATTCTGATCCCACGAATTTTATCATTTATAAATGCAGACTATATTAAAAAGCCAGCTAGGGACAGGTGATTTAAACACAGGCAAAAAGCATGTGTAATAGAAAACCAGGTGATTCTAGATCTTATCCAGAGCCCCATTTTCCTGCTGGAAGTTTGGCAAATGTTGTATATGCTTTTCACGTCAGTGACATGCTGATTTGTTACAGCCTCGTGTACACTATCTGTAACCTACCTGTGCTGTGGTTAACCTGTGGCCTCTTACACCCTGGGTGGCATGTAGACAATCAGATGTGTCATTCTTTTCACTTAATGGATAAGCATAAAACAGGCTAGTAAAGGTTGCAGTCCCTGCTACTTTCCTTTATGCTGTTGCTGTTTGTTAATATAATATATGGAGAAATACCTATCTCATAGAGCTAGAAGGGACCTTGAAAGGTCATTGAGTCCAGCCCCCTGCCTTCACTAGCAGGACCAAGTACTGATTTTTGGCCCAGATCCCTAAGGGGCCCCCTCAAAGACTGAACTCACAATGCTGGGTTTAGCAGGCCAATGCTCAAACCACTGAGCTATATCCCTCCCCCCCTTTGACTTGACTGATCCAGCAGAAGAGTTGCATGATGTATAGCCTATGTGTGATTACCATTAGGCATGGCAGAATCTGAATTTTTTTTGTGTACAATTTTGATGATTTTATTTTTAAAGATTTTTTTAAAACTTTTTTGTCAATTAACATTTTCACAGCTGTGGGAAATTGGGGGGGGTCAGGCAATATTATTTAATGACCATAGAGGTTGAGAATCAAAATGTTAAGCTTTATAGCCGTTAAAACACAAACTGTCAACATATTTCAAGATTTATCAAATCAAAATCTAAGAAATTCCCAAGCAGCATTTTCCTTACTTTGCCTATCTGTACATTTTGATTATGAATGATGGAAATATTTTTTCGGTGGTTTGAGAGAGTATGGTGAAATCCAATGTTTAACGATATTACCAATAAAAATCTAACTCTTCCAAGCCTCACTGTATTATATTGTCTAGGAATCTGAGTTAAAGTAAGAATCCCTGTGTATTCAGAAGAGGGAGAACTGAGGAACAAGATTTATGTTCGCTCTTAAGAGCAGAGAGGGGAACTGGCTGAACATTGACCATGTACAGGAAGAGATCAAATCAGGAAACCCCTTCTTCATCCAGGAGTGTCCAAATCCATGTGATGGCTGGAAGACGGTTAGTACCTGGAGACTCATGTGCTTGTACATAACAAGGGATTTTTCCCTCTAAAATGAAGCTTTCGGGACTGAATAACTCCGCTCCCCAGCACTTGGAGTACTTATTCCATAGTGCTTCCTGAATCTGTTCAAGGGAGAACAACTAGAAAATAACCACGTTTCATCCACTCTGTTTTGCCATGTCACTGACAAAACAACAGGCAACACAGATGTGAATTCCAGCAGGCATCCTAATTACTATGATCAGCACCACACAGGAGTCTCTTGACTGCAAGGCTCTGCATATCTGTGCTCTGAAATTGCTCCACTGTCACCTGTATGGACCATCATAGGGTGGGAGCTGACAGTGAAGTGAAAGGAAGCGTTGAGGGACATGACTTCTAAAACAGCAGCTGAACAACACGCTTCCAGCTGCAGCAGGGAAGGACTGGAGCCAATTAAGGTAGTGGGGCTTGGCGTTCTTCAGTGCTAAGCAGAGCACATCAGCGAAGCCTCGTTTTCTTACAGTCCATTTCACCATCGAACAGCAACTCATGTTTTGTCTAGTGATGTGACAAAACTACATTGAAAGAGTAAAGCAAATTCCACACTATGAATCCTCATCAGGGGTGTATCTGTCTCAGAGTTCATGCACATGGCACAGCAGATTTGGACCATTCACTGCATATGTTGTCTGAGTCTCCTACAAATTTGGGAGCAGATCCCCTGCTGCTGGAAGCGATGGAATGGATAAGACAGAGTCTGTCTGGGTAAAAAAGCAACTAGAGCTTCCCCTGAGATAGTGCTTGGGGTGTGCTACAGACCGCCGGGATCTGATTTGGATATGGATAGAGACCTCTTTAATGTTTTTAAGGAAGTAAACACAAAGGGGAAATGTGTGATTATGGGGGGACTTCAACTTCCCGGATATAGACTGGAGGACGAGTGCTTGCAAGAATAATAGGGGTCAGATTTTTCTGGATGTGATAGCGGATGGATTTCTTCATCAAGTAGTTGAAGTACCTACGAGAGGGGTTGCCATTTTAGATTTGGTGTTGGTGAGCAGTGAGGACCTCGTAGAAGAAATGGTGGTAGGGGACAACCTTGGTTCGAGTGATCATGAGCTGATTCAGTTCAAACTAGATGGAAGGATAAACAAATGTAGATCTGGGATTAGGGTTTTCGACTTCTTGAGGGCTAATTTTAAAGAGTTAAGGAAATTAGTTAGGGAAGTGGATTGGACGGAGGAACTAGTGGATTTAAATGCGGAGGAGGCCTGAAATTACTTTAAGTCGCAGCTGCAGAGACTGTCGGAAGCCTGCATCCCAAGAAAGGGGAAAAAAACCATGGGCAGGAGTTGTAGGCCAAACTGGATGAGCAAGCAACTCAGAGAGGGGATTAGACAAAAGCAGAAAGCTTACAGGGAGTGGAAGAATGGCAGGATCAGTAAGGGAAGCTATCTTGGTGAGGTCAGAACATGTAGGGATAAAGTGAGGAAGGCTAAAAACCGCATTGAACTGGACCTTGCAAAGGGAATCAAAACTAATAGTAAAAGGTTCTACAGCCACATAAATAAGAAGAAAACAAAGAAAGAAGAAGTGGGGCCGCTATACACTGAGGATGGAATGGAGGTTAAGGATAACCTAGGCATGGCCCAACATCTAAACAAGTACTTTGCCTCAGTTTTTAATAAGACTAGTGAGGAGTCTAGCGATGATGGAGGGATGATAAACGGGAATGTGGATATGGAAGTGGATATTACCGCAACTGAGGTAGAGGCCGTACTTGAACAGCTCAATGGGACGAAGTCGGAGGGCCCGGGCAATCTCCATCTGAGGATATTAAAGGAACTGGCACGTGAAATTGCGAGCCCGTTAGCGAGAATTTTTAAGCAATCAATAAACTCGGGGGTTGTGCCATATGACTGGAGGATTGCTAATGTAGTTCCTATTTTTAAGAAAGGGAATAAAAGTGATCCGGGTAATTATAGGCCTGTTAGCTTGACTTCTGTAGCATGTAAGGTCTTGGAAAAAATTTTAAGGGAGAAAGTAGTTAAGGACATAGAGGTCAATGGTAATTGGGACGAATTGCAACACGGATTTACTAAAGGTAGATCGTGTCAAACCAATCTGATCTCCTTCTTTGAGAAGGTGACGGATTACTTAGATAAAGGAAATGCGGTAGATATAATTTACCTAGATTTCAGTAAGGTGTTTGACACGGTTCCGCATGGGGAACTGTTAGTTAAACTGGAAAAGATGGGGATGAATATGAAAGTTGTAAGGTGGATAAGGAACTGGTTAAAGGGGAGACTCCAGCGGGTCATATTGAAAGGTGAACTGTCAGGCTGGAAGGAGGTCACTAGTGGAGTCCCTCAAGGATCGGTTCTGGGACCAATCTTATTTAACCTTTTTATTACTGACCTTGGCACAAAGAGCGGGAATGTGCTAATACAGTTTGCGGATGACACAAAGCTGGGGGGTATTGCTAACACGGAGAAGGACAGGGATACTATTCAGGAAGATCTGAACCACCTTGTAAACTGGAGTAATAGAAATAGGATGAAATACAATAGTGAAAAGTGCAAGGTCATGCACTTAGGAATTAATAATAAGAATTTTAGATATACGTTGGGGACGCATCAGTTGGAAGCGACAGAGGAGGAGAAGGACCTTGGGGTATTGGTTGATAGCAGGATGACTATGAGTCGCCAATGTGATACGGCTGTTAAAAAAGCAAATGCGATTTTGGGATGCATCAGGCGAGGTATTTCCAGCAAGGATAAGGAGGTGTTAGTACCGTTATATAAGGCGTTGGTGAGACCCCATCTGGAATACTGTGTGCAGTTCTGGTGTCCCTTGTTCAAGAAGGATGAATTCAAACTGGAACAGGTTCAGAGACGGGCTACTAGGATGATCCGAGGAATGGAAAAACTGCCTTATGAAAGGAGACTCAAAGAGCTTGGCTTGTTTAGCCTGGCCAAAAGAAGGCTGTGGGGGGATATGCTTGCTCTATATAAATATATCAGGGGGGTTAACGTTAGGGAGGGAGAGGAATTATTTAAGTTTAGTACTAATGTAGGCACGAGGACGAATGGGTATAAACTGGATATTAGGAAGTTTAGACTTGAAATTAGACGAAGGTTTCTAACCATTAGGGGAGTGAAGTTCTGGAACAGCCTTCCGAGGGAAGTAGTGGGGGAAAAAGACTTTTCTGGCTTTAAGACAAAGCTTGATAAGTATATGGAGGGGATGTTATGATAGGATCGTTAATTTGGGCAATTGATCTTGGATTACCACCAGATAGGTCTGCTCAATGGTCTGCGGGGAGATGTTGGATGGGATGGGAACTGAGTTACTGCAGAGAATTCCTTCTTGGGTGCTGGCTGGTGAGTCTTGCCCACATGCTCAGGGTTTAGCTGATCGCCATATTTGGGGTCTGGAAGGAATTTTCCTCCAGGGCGGATTGGCAGGGGCCCTGGAGGTTTTTTGCCTTCCCCTGCAGTGTGGGGCACAGGTCGCTTGCTGGTGGATTCTCTGCAGCTTGAGGTCTTCAAACCAATTTTGAGGATTTCAATAACTCAGTCCTGGGTTAGGGGTTGTTATAAAATTGGATGGGTGGGGTTCTGTGGCCTGCCTTGTGCAGGAGGTCAGACTAGATGATCATATTGGTCCCTTCTGACCTATGAGTCTATGAATCTATGAGACTCCATTAAACTTTGTGCTGCTTTACACCAGCTGAAGATCTCATCCCTGGTGTTCAGGGAGCTGAAATGTGACCACATATCGGTCTGTGAAACTCGGACACCATTGATTACAGTATATTTTTCTATATTTGGGTTTGCTCTCCAGACCACAAATCAAACATGAGAGAATGCCCATGAAGAAAGTGCCATATCCCTTGTGACAGAAGAGCAGGACTCGCAGTAAATCCATCATAAATAGATTGTGGAATAGTTAAAATGTCTTATATGAGATGCTTTAATAAGACTCCTTGCAATTTATTTTAATTACTTACATTGTAAACTCTTTGGGGACTGACATATCTTTCATGGCTCCTGTCACAACGGACTCAGGGAATTTTAAATGCTACCATAATGGCAATAGTAACAATGCTCAGAAAAAAGCTCTAAGTTCCATTTTTAGATTCATAAATATAGGGGACAAGCTTACGAATGCACCACACACAGCACTCCCGTTGACTTCAACAGGAGTCCTGCCCATAGGGGGAGGATGAAGGGTAAATAGAAAATTCATGCCAAATGTTGTTGTTTGCTCTCAGGCTCAGCTGTTTGAGAAAGGGTGGCCATGTGGCATCACTAAGGCCCTGATCCTGCAAACACCTGTATAGATTTATTTGTATGCCTGACTATGTGACTTCAGTGTGTGTAAAGTTACTCGCATGCCTTCATTTTTGCAGGATTGGGGCATCCCAGGGGCTGTCTTCTGCCACCCTTATTACAGTTGGGTGACACAACTGATTGAAAAACTGTTCTCGGAGAGCAGCTATCAATGGTTCACCATCAGACTGGGAGTTTGTGTCTAGCGGGGTCTCACAGGGGTCCGTCCTGGGTACATTACTATCATTGATGACTTGGATAATGAAATGGAGAGTATGCTTATAAAATTTGCAGATGACACCATGGTGGGAAGGGTCACAAGCACTTTGGAGGGCAGGATTAGAATTCAAAACAACCTTGACAAATTGGAGAATTGGTCTGAAATCAGCTAGATGAAATTCAATGAAGACAAATGCAAAGTACTTCACCTAGGAAGGAAAAAATCAAATGCACAATTACAGAATGGGGAATAACCGGCTAGTCAGTGGTACTGCTGGAAAGGATCTGAGGGTTACAGTGGCTCAGAAATTGATTACAAGTCAACAATTGGATGCAGTTGCAACAGAGGCTCATGTTGTTGGGGTTGGACAGTAGAACCTCTGAGTTACAGACACCTCAGGAATGGAGGTTGTTCATAAGTCTGAACAAGGGTGGGGGCGGGGTGTCGGGGCTTCTGCCCCATGAGGGCACCAGGGCTCAGGGCTTTGGACCTGGGGAAAGCACAGGAGCCCTGCGGCTCCGCTCCTGGTTTCAGCCTTGTGAGGGGCCCTGTTCCCAGCTTCTGCCCCTCAGGAGCACTGGGACTTGAGCCTCCCCACATCTCTGTTCCTGGTTTCAGCGGAGGGAGGGGGCATGTTAGGGCTTTAGCTATGGGGGGAGTGCTGGGGCTGAAACTGGCTCTCCCTTTGTAGCTAAAACCTTGAGACCCAGCACCCCCCCCATGGGGCTGAAACCGGCTCTCCCCCTTGTAGCTAAAACCCTGAGCCCCCCCCCCATGGGGCTGAAGTTGGGATTGAGCTGTGGGGCTGGAGCCCCAACACCCCTTGTGAGTCTAAATCCCTGAGCCCTGGTACTCCTGAGGGTCAGAAGCCCTGACTCCCACCATCTGACTGAAGCCCTGACCACCTTCTTCCCTGCCCCCTCCTACTGTCTCCCCCCATCAGCTGCAGCTCCAAACCACCCCCCACAGCTGAAGCTCTCAGGGCAGTACAGTATTTGCTGCTTTTGTTTTGGGAGTTTTGTTTCCACTGCTGTCTGATTGATTACACCTGGTTCTTCAGGGTGTCCAGTTGACGGGTAAGTCCGTAACTCTGGTGTTTTTGTATCTTTTAGGTTCTACTGTATGTGCTGAGTCAGGAGCTGGCTCAGAATCCTGTCACTCGAATCCCCACCAGTACTGACTGACTGAGACCAAACTGGAATGTCAATCAACAGAGTAGAGCTACAGCTGAGGGGCTAATTAGAGGGGGAAGCACCTGGGGGCACATAAATTGAGAGGAAGGAAGCCTGGAAGGAGCAGGAGCTTAGAAGCAGAGGGAAGGCAGGCAGGCTGGCTGGCTGGCTGGCTGGCTGTGAGCTCAATTCTTTTTCCCAGAGGCAAGTGGGGGAGCTGGCTGGGGCCAGTGGGGCCAGAATGGGGGTGGGGGGGTGCATGGCCCTCCCACTTTTTATTGGGCGTAAGGGCACGCAAAGGGGAAGAGAATGGAAAGGAGGGAGCAGGGGGCGGGGCATCAGGGAAAGAGGTAGCATGAGGCGGGGGCTTGGGGAGAAGGGGTGGAGTCATGGTTTGGACGCCTGTGCCGCCCCTCAATCCCCCTGCCCCCAAATTCTAGGGCGCTTCCACCACTCCTGCCTGGGGCTTGTAAATATATGTACGTAGCATTACAGGCGGAGGCCTGGTGGAACAACAAAACAAACACGAGGGTGGTGAAGGAGATCTGAGGTGGAGTGCTTTGTATTTAAGGCCAGAAAAGACGCTCTGGGGACCAGCACATGACAGTGTATGAACAGGAGTGTCATATGTCTGATGTGGGGGGTAACTGTCCTGCTCCACCAGGCACTGGTGAAGTAGCTGGAGTGTGACATCTGGTTCTGGGCACCACGCTTTAGAAAAGATGGCGAGAATGTAGAGGAGAGCAACAAAAGTGATAAAAGGTTTAGAAAATCTGACCTAGGAGGAAAGGTCAAAAAACCGGGGCACATTTTTTTCTGGAGAAAAGAAGACTGAGGAGGGACTAGATAAAAATTGGTAACAGTCCTCTTGATAACAACCCTTAACGGAAGACAGGACAAGAAGTAATGCACTTAGTCTGCTATATATTTAACTGGCTGCTATAGATTTTTTTTTTGCAAAATATCACTTGAATATTAGTTAGGGAACTAATATCAATGCTGACTGCAAATTCGGTGTTCAGTTCAAATCTGACAGAGCGCTAACAGCTCTTACAATAGACTGTGTGACGAATCCTTTTACATATTGTATCTATTAAAATACTACTTCACCTTCTAACATCAAGTAGCAGGATTGGTTGAAGTCTAGTAATGGTGCAGCTGATGACTAAAGTTGTCAGCTTAATAATTGCTGCTAAGGGAATGATACATTCCAGCCCAAATACTGCCAGTCATGGTAAACTCTGTAAGGCAAGTGTGTCAGAGTGATGCCCAGTGGCAGAAATTGCTTCTGGTGACTTCATAATGGCAGCAGCTGGGAGCATCTTCTCAAGTTACAGCAACGTCACAGTGAGTTTGTAGCAACCTGGCAACAAATGTTAAATCTCCCTGTGGGCTGCCACATACAATATCAGTTCAGCCTGCAGGAACGGTATCTGACTTAAGCTTGGAAAAAAAGGTTGTGAGTAGGTACATGCTGCCTACAAGAGGAGGTATGACGACCCAGTCAGGCTGCTGTACGTCCTCTGGAAAACCAGATCGGTGGCCTAGCTACACCCCTTTGTTATCAGTTTAAAAAAAACCTGTGTAAGGTTTGTCTCACGTGCCACATATGTTTTCCAGCTAAAGTCCTGCTGTATGCTTCAACTAATGCATGTAACAAACAAAAATTTCTCTTTAATGTGAATCAATGCATTTTCTGAAATTTTCTCCTCTGTTGTTGGGACCTAAATTAACACTGAATAGGCCAGATTTCCAGCCTCGTTATGGCAATGCGAAGTGGCCATAAAACTTGTTTAACTGGCCTCATAAGGATAGGATGATGTAGATGCGTGGGCTTTCAATGGGGCTAATTGCAGAGTAAGGCACTACTCAGCCTGAGGAGTGGTGGTGAAAGTGGGTCCTTAATGCACAACAGACACTTCCTATAGACCAGCCAGTAGTATAGGCAATCACTGTGGACAGATTTAAGCAACTGAAAGGGTAGAAGCTTTTCACAAAATGAGAGTGGGAGGATTCCTTCTGTTCTCAGCAGCATAGTTTAATTTTTTGTGTGCAAAAATGTATTTACATAATTTCACTAACGTTAGCTGCTTGTGGTGAGAGACTCCTCATACAGTACTTCATGTTTGAAAACTCAAGATGTAGCTTATATAAATAGTAAATTCACTTTGAGACAACTGCCCGACCTGATCTATCTAAATTATTGTATGTAGCATTTGTTTGAACACTTTTGACAAAATGAAGGTGGTTTGAAGCATTTTGAGGAGAAGTCTGTTTCAGCAAAAACTTTGGAACGTGGGGTGGAAAGAGGGAAAGAAACCTATACACTGACTCTGTAACCTTGTGGTTGGGGCATTGACCTGAGCTGTGGGACACAGTCATATCCCTGCTCTGCCTGATTCAGTGTGATCTGGGTTGAAAAACACGGCTCTGAATCAGCCAGAGCAGAGGCTTGAATCTGAGTTTTCTACTCCCACGTGTACTTTCCTGAACTGAAAAGCTCAGGTTTTGATCCAAAAAATGTACATTTTGACATAATTCTATTTTTTGCAAAAACGTTTGAAAGGTTTGCTTTCATTTCACACTGCCGCAAAATGAAATTGGCATCCTCTGGCCACCTCTTCTTATATGGCCATTACCACCATAGTATCTGCATGCCTGGAGACAGAAGGCCTCTGTTTAGACACAGAACAGGTATGGCACCGGCAAAGGTAGGGCAAGCTTCTGGCATCTGCTTCTATTCTAACCTAGACAGACCATCTCCACGTTTGCAAGAGAACGGTGTAGTTTCCATGCCATCATCTATGGTCCATCAGCAGGAATGCTAACTGCACGGCCCATTTTAAAAACAGGGTGCCTCCACTAAGAATTGGATGAGGGCAGCAGTTCATTTAACACAGGCTATGGAACAGCAATTAGATGACAACAAACTTCCAATCACCACCAGCCTTTGGACTCATTCAAACCAGTGACCCAGAATTTATTTATTTTTATCTTATTTAAATACTAAAAGATGTCTATCCGCAAGACCCTAATGTACCATAAACAATACCGTTAGCAGCAGCATCTAAGTAACTCATTCTGTCCACCTACGGGATGTATTTTGAGCATGCATAGAAATTCATCAAATATGGGTTATTTTGGACCAAGATGGTGAGTAAATTCAGAGTCTGGGGAGCCCTCACAGAGAAGGCCCTACCAGGGGCTTCCCCTCTCTTATGTAAGGGGAAAACAGTTCAAATGAAAAGGTCACTGTTCCATTACTTATGCTGTATGCCATCCAGTCACCCAGCTTGACATTTTTACAAAAATATTGCCAATCATTAGTTATCTTGTAGTTGGTAGCTATATACCCACCAGGCTACTGCTGGCTTGACCATGCACAAGGACCCCCGTAGCAGAAAGTCTAAGGATTTGCCTTACAAAGTCTCAAGTTTTATATTCTTCCTCTTTCTTTCCTTAATTCTCTTCACATCTTTCTCTCTCTCTCTCTCTCTCGTTTTTTTCATTTTCCCTATGTTTAAGTTAGGGTGACCAGATGTCCCAATTTTATAGGGACAGTCCTGATATTTGGGGCTTTGTCTTATATAGGTACCAATTGCCACCCCCCCATCCCAATTTTTCACAGTTGCTGTCTGGTCACCCTAGCTTAATTTATTCCACATCTTCCCCACATGCTCTACAGATAAGTGGACACCTTTTCTCCCAGGGTGTAGTGCTGCTGCTACTCCACCTGCTGGCAGGAAGGTTGGGGGCCCAAGCAATGTGATAGCTGCTCCTTATAATCCTACTTCAGATCCCCGCCCCCAGCTGGTAAGTCCTCTCTTCACCAGTGAGACAGTGAGGATATGGAAGGAAGGGGACACATAGTAGGCCAGGTCAATGTTGCTGAAACTGCACATCCTGACACCTCTCCTCCAGCATCCCAGTCTTCACACGCTCGTTGCTCAAGCAAAACTCTCACTGAATTGGGTCTAGGACACTGGGGCGTGTAGAACTCTAGGTCAACAGTTGAGATGTAGAGCAGGCACGCTTTGGGACAGCTAATCCAGTAGGCCACATCATGAAATGGTCAAGTCAACTTGTATGCAGAGTACATCATATTTAGGACCCTTAGCTGTAAGCTGGTAAATTGTAGTATCAGGTCTTCTCATTCTAACACCGTCTGAAAATCTACGTCTTCTGTAAGGTCTGCAAATAGCAGGCCATTCTGCTGTCTTGGGGATTTATTTCTGTGGGTTTGCCCCAGAGTTGTAAATGCTGAAGCGTACTTCAGCACAATACAAATGGGTGTGATGATGTGTACCATGCTGTGAATACCCCTTTGTCATAACTTTAATCCCAGATTTGGACCTTAGCGTCCAAAATATGGGGGTTAGCATGAAAACCTCCAAGCTTAGTTACCAGCTTGGAGTTGGTACTGCTGCCACCACCCAAAAAATTAGAGTGTTTTGGGGCACTCTGGTCCCCCTGAAAAACCTTCCCTGGGGACCCCAAGACCCAAATTCCTTGAGTCTCACAACAAAGGGAAATAATCCTTTTCCCCTTCCCCCCTCCAGGTGCTCCTGGAGAGATACACAGACACAACCTCCGTGAATCTAAACAGAGGGATTCCACCCTCTGTAATTCCAGTCCTGGAAACAAAAGCACTTTCCTCTTCACCCAGAGGGAATACAAAATCAGGCTAGCAAATCCAACACACCCAGATCTCCCCCTGATTTCTTCCTCCCACCAATTCCCTGGTGAGCTGCAGACCCAATTCCCTGGAGTTTCCCCACTAAAGAAAACTCCAACAGGTCTTAAAAGAAAGCTTTATATAAAAAGAAAGAAAGAAAAGTACATAAAAATGGTCTCTCTGTATTAAGGTGACAAATACAGGGTCAATTGCTTAAAAGAATATTGAATTAACAGCCTTATTCAAAAAGAATACAAATCAAAGCACTCCAGCAACTATAGACATGTAAATACAAAAACAACAAAACCATGTTTGGTACTTACACTTGGAAACAGAAGATTAGAAAACAGAAATCACTTCTCAAAGCTGAGAGAAAAAGCAGGCAGACAGACAAAGACCTCAGACACAAAATTCCCTCCACCCAGAGTTGAAAAAAATTCTGTTTCCTGATTGGTCCTCTGGTCAGGTGGTTCAGGTGAAAGAGACATTAACCCTTAGCTATCTGTTTATGACACCCTTGCAAGCCAGCGGTGAAGAAACGTTGCAGTGGGCCTTGAACCCTTTTTATTTAAAGCTGCAACTCCGCTCCCACTGTCGGAGAGGGCCGAGCTGATGAACAAGACTCGATTAGAGAAGCAAAAATATCTGTTTTACTCATTTCTTTTAGGGCCATGTTTCTTAATATCAGGAATGGGGATTTATTTCATAGAATTCTGACTGTTTTGGCTTGTGCAGAAATTCTGAAATCACATGAGGACTATTATACTGTGTCCTGTAATCCATCCTGCACCTCTGTTTGACATTTAAAACACTGATAAAGTTAGAGCGTGTCGTGGGGCTAAATGCGACTGCCTCATTCTCATTGGGAGCCTAGATACACTTCATTTGCATACGCAGTTCTGTATCCATCGTCGTTACAATTCCCAGGTGCTGCTGCAGTACAAATAAGAAAAGTGAGTCTATGGAACTGGTTTAAATGGAGATCTGAACCTCACTTTTTGCTCTCCTGAGATAGAGTGAAGTAAGAAGACTGCATTAATGATGTGAGAAGATGACCTCCTCCATATTGGTTAGCTCCAAAGTTACTGTGCGATGAACTAATCATTGTGGGTATTTCTGCATTGAAAACCTTAGGAATGTTAAGCCAAATTAATTAAAGTATGAATTTAAAGGGCATTGGTTTAAAGTGGATTAAGCCCCTGTGTAGATGCGCTGACTAAAGGTCACTTTATTTCAGAATTAGAGAATTCACATGAGGTTTAAAGCTCGTTAACTAATGCACATTAGCTTCAGCCCTTTAGTTAATTTAGCTTAACATTTAAGTCATATCTCTTCCCCACCCCACCCATGTAGACAAATTCTGTGCTCTCTCAAAACATTCTGTAAGTGGCTTGGTAACTGCAGTTTCATGCGCAGAGTCAGTGTGAGGGCAGTACATAAACAACGTATAATGCATGTAAATACAAACATTTGCTAAGTCTCTAATAATGTGTTTGTATGCTCACAACTGCATGAGAAGGGAGGTGTGCACAAGCAATTGTGTATGCAGAGCAGTAAGTGTGCAACTAACTATTTAATTTGTGTGGACAAATGTTTTTCATATTGCTGTACCACTTAAAGGGCCCACCAGTACCCATAGTGCTTGGTACTGTACAGAGCTGTAACAAAGGTGATGTCTGCTCCAAAGAGCTTATAATTGAAGTAATATTTTCCACCTCTATAGCATCTTTCCTTCAAGTACCTCAAAGCACTTTATAGATCCTGGGCGAGATCCACAATTGATATAACCTGGAATAGTCTCACTGGCTTCAGTGGAGCTATTCTGGGTTACACTATCTGAGCATCTTATCTATTCTTTATGCTTCACGTTCCTTTGTGAGGGAGGTAACTAGTATTGTCACACGCAGGCTGAGCATTTTGCCCCGTGTTACGTAGCAAGTTACTAGAAAGTTGGGCAAAGTAATGTTGTCTAACTACTTTATGGTGCCACCTCCCAAATATGGCTAATAGCAAATGCTCGTTAAATTGATGCACCTGAAAATTTTACAGCCTCCTTAAAGAAGCCAGTTGAAAATGTGGCCCTGTACATCTTAACCTGTACAACAAATGTCTGCAAGATAGCGAAAGGGAATCCCTACAGTGGACCAGAACCTCAGCTGCTGTAAATCTGCTACAGCTCCACTGACTTCAATAACGTGTTATGCTAGTTTATACCAGCTACGAATCTTGCCCCATATTCCATATGACATTGCAACCAGTTCTCAGATAACCCCCGCTTCTCCCATTCACACGCAACTTCTAGCATTTTATTTAGCAAGCGCAACAAAAATGATCAAGGATATGAAAGAGCTTCCATAGGAGGAGAGCTTAAGAAGATGGACTGTTCAGGCTGGAAAAGAGATGACTAAGGGGGAGGGTATGATAGCGATCTATACAATAATGAACGGTGGAGAAAGTGAATAAGGAAGTGTCCTTTACCCCTTCACATAACACAAGAACCAGGAGATCACCCAATTAAATGAATAGGCAGCAGGCTTAAAACAAAGAACAGGAAGTATTTCTTCATACACCACACAATTAACGTGTGGAACTCATTGCCAGGGAATGTTGTGAAGGCCAGAAGTATAACTGGGTTCAAAAAAGAACTAGATAAGTTCCTGGAGGATAGGTCTATCAATTGCTATTAGCCAGGATGGGCAGGGATGCAACCCCATGCTCTGAGTGTCCCTGAGCCGCCGATTGTCAGATCCTGGGATTGGACAATGGGGGACAGAGCACTTGATGATTTCCCTGTCCTGTTCATTTCCTTTGAAGCATCTGATGCGGTGGCAACTGTCAGACAGGATACTGGGCTAGATGGACCATTGGTCTGACCCATATGGCTATTATGTTAAGTGTTTTTCTTTTGAATATCTGTGTAGCTAATGAACTACCTGTAGTAGCAGTGCACATGTCCCTTTGATAATTCATATTTCATTTAAATGACCCTAGAGCAGGGGTGGGCAAACTATGGCCTGTCAGCCATTTTAATCTGGCCCTCAAGCTCTTGCTGGGGAGTGGGGTTTGGGGCTTGCCTCGCTCTGACGCTCGGGTCAGGGGTCGCTCTGCACAGCTCCCGGAAGCAGCGGCATGTCCTCCCTCTGGCTCCTACATGTAGGGGCAGCCAGGGGGCTCCGCACATTGCCCCACCCCAAGCCAATGGGAGCTGCAGGGGCGGCGCCTGTGGACGGGGCCGCCTGGCTGTGCCTCCACGTAGGACCCGAAGGGGGAGGACATACCACTGCTTCCAGGAGCCACTTAAGGTAAGTGCTGCCCAGAGCCTACATCCCTGAGCCTCCCTCCTTCCCCCCAACCCCAGCCCTGAGCCCCCTCCCACTCTTCAAACCCCTCACCCCCATCCCAGCGCACCCTCCTGCACCTCAAATCCCTCATCCTCAGCCCCACCCCAGGGCCTGCACCCCCAGCCAGAGCCCTCACCCACTACCTGCGCTCCGCCCCCTTCCTCACCCTGAATGCCTCATTTCTGGCCCCACCCTGAAGCCCATACCCTCAGCCAGAGCCCTCACCCCCCCTTTCCACACCCCAATCCCAATTTTGTGAGCATTCGTGGCCTGCCATACAATTGCTATACCCAGATGTGGCCCTTGGGCGAAAAAGTTTACCCACCCCTGACCTAGAGAGCATTCTCAGTATGAATATTGCAATCCTAAAGGGGGTAGAAGGTACCAGACTTGGTAAATAGGATGCTGGTATCTTGCTGGGTGTTTAGTCCTTCATATCTGTGTTTGTACAGGAAGCGAGTATCTAAAAAATGTAACCTTTCCCCAACCTCCTCTGGTGCTAGTACCATTTTATCAGCTATCAACAGACAAGCAATTTTTTGATGTAAGGCAGGGACTGAATTTCAATTTTTTCCTCATTTTGTGCAGATTTCCACTCCCTCTATGTGGAGGAGTGGCTACCTTGTCTTCAGAAGGTCTTTTGAACCCTGACTTCCATTGGTGGACATCAGAAGGGGCTTTCAAGAGCGCAAAGGAGATTTTTTTTTCAGCCTGGTTATTTAAGAATGAACAACTATGTCCTCTCCATTGTATTTGATTGCTATTTTCTGGTTCTGAGAATATTGAGTCATGTGGTAGGTACAATTCCATCTGGTTTGTGTTCCCTGAATGAACTCTTGCATGGCAAGATTTATCGTTTCATTTTGCTAGACTCGGGCAGGAGTCTCGCAAGCTGTCAGCAGGTGATTAAAATGTGTGCAAGTCTTGTGTACTCTACCATGCCTCTCATGGTTACCAAATGCCTTTCATTGGTGAGAAAATCCTGCATGATCAATTTAAGACAATGGGTGAAGCAGCAGGTGTGAGTGAGCCCCAAATCCCTGAGAGGTCACGTTATATATTATATTGCAAGTGCTACATTGTTTGCCCCGAAGGAAGGTATGTGAGTCTGTGGGGTGAACCAAGCATTGGCCAATCATTGCAGATGCTTTTGAATGTTCTCATCTGTGTGTTTTCTTAAGGATCTGTGCACCTTTGCAAAGACAATGGGAACCTCACATTGTATAGTACCGTCTCTATTCCAAGTGTTAACGGTGAGAGAAGGGCTGATGCCAAAGTCAGACGCTATGTTACAAATGAATACAACCCCCACCCCCACCCCCTACAGGTTCAAAGCTAATTCCAGGCTCTATCCTGTGAAATGCTGAGTACCCTCATCTCCTATTGGCACTTCTCAGAAGGCGTCTGTTGCCTACCAGGACTGGGCCCTGAATCTGTAATAAGGAAAATTAAGTTTATTTTTTGAAATCTTATCTGCATATTGGTGGCAAAATGTCTGATTTCACACGGCCTCTCCTGGAACGTACCTCACACATGATGAGGAAACACCACGGGGAAGATACGAGCCATGCTGCCTGAAATAGTTCAAGATCATTTTGAACATTTCACCAGTTTTAGACCATTTAAATAAAAATCTCAGCTGTTGTAAGAAAAGAAAAGGCCTATGCTCCGATTTATCCCTGGCTATATCAGTAATTGGGAAATAGCTGTATTTACTTTGGCATAAGAATAACAATAATTGCAGTTGTTCAATACCTAACCACATAATGATAGTGAGCAAAAGAATGACTTCTCAAGGGATGTAAAAATACTACTCTGCGGATTAGAGAGAGCCTAACTGATCACAATGATTATACCATGCATACTGTATGTGCTTTAAAAGAGAGAGTTGTTTTCTCATTTTGTGATTCGGTTATCAAATTTTCTAACATTTAATTATTTTACAACATGACCTTTGCTGTACTAGTGCATACGTAATATGTACAATAGTTTGCACACACCCTTTCCAGCTTTTTCACACCGAAATGGATATTTTTGAATGCAAAACAGATGTTAAAGACCCAGCTAAGTGACTTGGGTGCACAGATGTAGCAGTTGTACAAGCAAAAATGGTTGTCCATGCAAAAATGGGTGGGCTAGATTTCCAGCTGGCATTCATTGTAACTCTGCTGAAGTGAACGGAGCCATGTGCAGTTTATGCCAGCGGAAAATCTTACCCTGCGCGTCCAAACTCAGAGGCTGCTTTCTGGCTCGTTAGGAATGTTCAGCCCAACCTGTGTGCACACAAAGTAAAAAATTGTTCCTGAAATTCAAGTGTTTGTGGCAATGAATCCTCAAACTGATTTAGCTCCATTGAAGTCAATGGGGTTATGTAGATTTACACCCACTTTGGATGGGTGGGGTCTTTTGTCATTCCATACCACTCCAGCAGTGCAGGCCTGTTCCTCACTGTATATTACCCAGGACTTTGTCAGTCTAGTATGAAATTTGTGTAAAACTATTAGAGAAATATTGTTTTCTAATATAAACAGGCATGTGGCTTGAGATATTTGCCTTACGGTAGAGTTCAAATTACTCCATCAGATCTGGCTGGGTATGGATAATACTGTAGTTTATCCCACACTGTTGGTGATGGAGAGAGAATAAAGTAGAGAACTTTGATTTTTTTTTCTCCCCCTCATCTGAGTTTTGTAATTTGTCTTCAGTCTTCCAGCTGGGTGAAATTCTACTTTAACAATGCTGCAATGTTAACCAAGAGTATCTGTTTGACTGCAGTGTTGTGGGGAGCATGGTATCTCTCAGTGTAGCTTGTCTGTGGCTTAAAAGACAGAATCCGGCCCTGTATGTGCCCACGGGTGAGTCCTGTCACTTCTGTTCTTCTGTTGCTGTTGGGCTTGGGGTGGGGTGTGTGCGTGTGTGTGTTTGTTTTTGGCTGCAGTTGTTGTCTGGAGGGGGGGAACTCATCTGAAGTCAACAAACAGACAAGATACTTTTTCCCAGCTTTGGCTAAGAACACTAAGTAAGACTCCATCTCAAAACGTGCCTTTTCCCTCTGTCTTTGTGAAGAATCTCTCAGTGGTCTCCAGGCAGGGCTGGCTCCAGGCACTAGCGTAGGAAGCAGACGCTTGGGGTGGCCAGTCAAAGGGGAGGCACGTACGTCCGGTATCGGGGAGGCACGTTTGGGTCTTCGGTGGCGGGTCCCTCAGTCCCTCTCTTCCTCTTTGAGCTGCCACCGAATTGCCGCCAAAGAGGAAGAGAGGGAGGACCTGCTGCAGAAGAAGCGGCGTGATTTAGCTGCCGCCGAAGTGCCGCTGCTCATTTTGTTGTTGTTGTTGTTGTTTTTTGCCGCTTGGGGCAACAGAAAAGCCACAGTCGGCCCTGTCTCCGTGGGAGTCCTACACCTGGAAATATTGTTGCTAATTTAGCACTAGTGCACACAGACCCCAGTCAGGATCCAGTCCCCACTATGCTAGGTGCTGTCCAAACTTGACAAAACAACCAGGCAATAACAGACAACCAGTGTAGCATCAAAATGTCATAGGTGTTCATTTTAAAATTCATTCTCTCTCTCTCACTCTCACTCACACAAAATCCAGTATGACTGCGTCCCTCAACCCAGGTGCCATGGCTGACCTCACGGGTCCTTTTTTTTTTTTTTTTTTCTATCCTACCTCTCCCACTGCAATAGATTCAAGCACAGTGTGGAGAGTTTTATACTGAAGATAAGCTCTGCTGTGCATGATGTACAAACGGCAAGTCTAAATCTGGAGCATTGCATAGTTTTTCTTGTGTTTCCATCTTTATGTGTCCTCTGTATAAATTATTATGCTTCAGTTGATCTTGTGACTTTCAGCTGAGGAAACCCAGCTGTACATTTCAGTGTAATATATTAGATTATTGAATGGCTGGCATCCGTCACCCATGTCACATTAATAGTAACAATATTCATTGCCTTCCCCCAGGCTGCTTTCGTTCTGCTGGACTTTGTTTGTGCACTGTTCAGCTCTGGCAGACATCAGTGTGATTGATTGCGCCATACCTTCTGATCCGTCTCCTCTGCAACATGTTGTATTTAGGAAAGTTTGATTCTAAGAGGTGTTTCTGCTATTGCATTTCACACTTCTGCAACCTGAATGTGCTTGGTTGGCTGAGCCAGGAACACAAAAGAGTGTCAGTTGTGATGTGCACTAGTGCGCCAGACTGCAGCTGGCACATTACCTTGCTGTGGGTAACAGGACTGGCCTCTCCTCCCCTTCAGAGCCCTTCACGGTCCCCTTACCTAGTCAGGCAAGTTCTACCTCCAGTGCCTTCCTCCAGGCCAACTGTTCTCCTTTGTGTCTCATGCCAAGACCCTGCAGACTCCTGCAACCTACCCAGGGTCGCTGGCTCTATCCACATCCTTGCTCTCCTACCATGGTATTGAGTGGAACGGGGTCAGGGGGAGGGTATGTGTTACTGAGTCTCACTGCAGTGTCTCTTCTTTTAGGGAACAAAGCAAACCTGAGCCATCTGGCTTGGGTCACATCTGAGCTGGTTAGTCAGGTGCTCCCAGTGGTTTAATACTCCTTTTTAAGTAAATTTGTATGTCTTTAAAGTTAAACGGTCATGATTAGTTACAGCAGCTTAGACCTGGTTCTCAGACATGTTCACAGGAAAGCTAGCAGGTCACATGGGGGTTGCTGGCTTCTCCTTTTTCCAGCTATTGTTAGAGATGTCATGGCAGAGAAGATGCCTTGTGAGGCAGCTGGAAAGAAGCCTCCATTACAGGCTGCTGCTTCATAAGGGCCCCCAGTGAGATTGTCACTGACAGTCACCACCTGGAGGCACCAGCAGGGCAGAGACTGGTTGCCACCATCTGCTACATTCGTTCCCAAAAAGACTCCATGAGCTCTAGGGAGCTTTGAGAAAGCTGAAGCACAGCAATGGGCTGCCAAAACTTTAGCTAAACGTTCAGCTCAGTCCGCAATGTGTGTGATGTTAACATCCCTCCTAGACAAACCCAACACAATCCACGCATTGCTTCCTCTTTCCTACAGAAATTCTGTCCAGCCGTCTGTCCCTGCCACTCGCAATCCAGCGTGCTTTTCCTCCTTCAGCTACTCATGGAAGCACCTCTGCGCAAACAGCTGTTCCTCAGAGCAGCAGTGCTAGTCTGATGCCCTGCAGCTTATGCTTCTGGTAGGGGCAGGTCAACCTGTGGATTCTGGCCTAGGGATTCAGTCCCTCGGGGTGGGCAGGTTAGATTGGGCAGTCTTTCTTGATTTTCACAATGGGGGGGAGTGGGTTCTATTCTGATTGCTAGGGGTCTCCCATCGCCAGTGAGGGACTGGATGTTTGAAATCCAGAGCTGAATCTGGGCTTTAAACTGAGTGGCTAGGGCCTATCACTGTCATTATTCGCTGGATCTCCTATCTTCGTGCTATGAAAAATCTTTGTTAGAAGTATGTGAAACCCTCAAGTCCCAGCACATGAAATAATCCCACCTTCTGCTCCCCTGCTCAGAACGCTAAAGCCCCCGTTCTGTAATGAGCTCTGTGTGGACCCAGGAGGTCTGTCTGCATGGCGCTCTGCACGGGATTGGGGTCTGAGATACGGGGATTCAGATGTGGTGCTGCAGAGTGTAAGCTCCTCACTGCAGATGTCAAGAAGGACATTTCTCTCCATACGTAGAACATTGATAACACTGCTCTACAGCCAAAATGCTTCTGAAATAAATGTAGTCCAACTTTACTAATTCTGGGTCACTGAGAACGAAAATGATGCTTAAAATTGTTGATTGGCTCTAGTTTTCAAGATATGCTATTGGGTCAGTATATACGACCCTTGACTTGGGAATGGCAGAGGAGAAGTGAGTTATAAAGGGAAGGGATCTCAATTTAAACCAGAAATGACTAAAATACATCTTTGACTGGATCTATGAATAAATCTATGACTGGGTTTGGACAGTAATTGCTTTTTAGGCAAAATGATGCAATCGGAAGCTGGTATTGCATCATACATGATATGAATTGCATCATGTTATTCCTAGAAGTCATGGATGATGCAATCATAACGAAGTTTACATCACTCTGCTGAACAAATTGCCCTATATCAGCTCTAGAAATCATACAGTGTCATGATCTCTTATTTGTCAGTGTTTGATTTTGCAAAGGGACACATTTCTGTTTAGCCAAAGTGAGCGGAGATGCCTCGTACTTGTGTGAACTGTGCAGATAACTTCTGCTATGTTTGTGGTGAAGTGACTTTTGCATCACAAAAGCGCAGTATAACCACTATGGTTAAGAAAGCCTATCACCTTTATTTTGGCTGCAAAATTGGAGATCAGGACAAGAGGTGGGTCCCACACATATGCTGCAACACTTGTGCAACAAATCTTCACCAGTGGTTGAACAGGAAAAGGAAATCTATGCCTTTTGCAGTGCCAATGAGTTGAAGAGAACCAACAGATCATACCAGCAATTGTTACTTCTGCATGGTGCCTCCAGTTGGGAAAGGTGTGTCAAAGAAGAAAAAGTGGACTGTGCATTAACCAATCATTCCATCAGCTATATGCCCAGTACCCCACGGAGAAGGACTGCCGGTTCCTGATGCACCAGAATCATTCTCACTTGAGTCAGACGAGGAAGAGGAAGAGGATGAAACTTCTGGTCCTGAACCATCAGTGTCACAGGACCCACATTTTCTCCCATCCTCCTCCTCTGAACCACAGCTCATAACACAAGGTGAACTGAATGACCTTGTCAGGGATTTGGAACTACCCAAGAGTAAGGCAGAGCTGTTGGGCTCCAGACTACAGCAGTGGAATCTCCTGGCAGGCTATCAGGGCAAATGGAGCCCATCAATGCTTGCAGACTATTGCTGGACAGTGACAAGAGATGCTCCATTTAATGAATACAAGAGACAAGCCAAGAAGCGCCAAGTAGACACTGAATAGGACTAAACTATGTACATAATAGTTTTTTGCCTTTTGTTTCATAATAAATTTTATTTATATAACCCTTTTGCTAATTTTTAAAGTGTTACATAAACAGGACAGGTGAAATATTATCATGTAAAGCAACCATAAACACATTAAAAGACCTAGGTTTACAATTTATGATTAAAACTCTACTATCTACACAATATACATAGACATAAAATGTAAAAACTTAAATATCTTAGAAACAGTAGCCAATCAGTTGTTTTAATTGTCATATTTGAATTCAGCACATCAAAATAAATAATAAGTATCACATTTTATCTCTGAAGCAGACAACTTCTCAAAAATTGTAGACCAGTGTAACTAGTTAGGAGAGGTTCCTTCATTACACTGAAGCGCTAAACATTGGCCACTGCCCAAGGCTGAATATCGGATTGCAGAGACCAGTATGGCACATCCACAAGTTACTGGACTTGACATAGGAATTACTGGGTGAATGACTTGTATTATACAGGAGGTCAGACTAGGTGTTCACAAGGGTTCTATTAATCTGACTCTGTTCCTGCGTTCCTAAATATATAAGCCTCCCAGTTTGCTACTTTGTACGTTTCTACTGTACTCAGCAGTTTTAACATTGATTTCTCCGTTTTATATACATTTTAATTACCCATCATTTCCTTCTGCAGGATTAAAGTATTACTAAGAGCGCCTTCATTACAGCAAATTAATTTCCTTTTAATCGGTGTCACTTGTTTTAGAATGTCATGCTCCTATGCCCTCCTTAGAGCATGTTGAGGACATTAAAGAATGCCAGAGCTAATATCATTACTCACTCTGCAGATGTCTTCCAAGCAAAAAATAATCTGACCCACCTTTGACCATGATTATATTTACTGGCAGATTTATCTAAGGACTTTGTAATATAAGTGTTCAGGCTTCCTGGGTGCAGAATGCCATGAACTCCCATTGACTTCAGTGAAAGCCAAGGGCACTCGGCACATCACAAGATTGAGCCATGAGTGTTTAGACACACAATGCTGCTCTGATTCTACTCTTGCTGAAGTCAATGGGCATTGTTCGCATTGGTTTTAATGACAGCATGATAGATCCCAATTTAAGATGCTTGGGTCCAAAATCTACCCTCAGGTCCAAGTCTGTTCTAAGTGTTTTACTCAGCCCTTATCTGAGCTAAACTCTCTTTGGCATCCGTGGAGTTTTGTTTGAATGAGGGTTGAATAAGAACTGAATAGAATCTGTTTCTCTTCCGTCCGTTTGGCTGTCTTGTCTATTTGGCTTGTAAACTCTTCAGGGCAGGGATTGCCTCTGATGTGTTTGTACAGTGCCTAGTGCAATGGGTCCTTGATCTTGGTCAGGGCCTTCAGATGCTACCCCAATACACATAATAACGACATCAGGATTTGACCTATTGATTTTCATACGAGTCACACGTTCATGCACCCGAGTGCAGAATTTGGTCCCTACTGGAATTATAAATCCTAATTCCTCTAATAGCCGACTTTACTTAGTGGTTTGCAAACACTTATTTGATTTCAACTGTGGGTACACGAGTCAAAAGATTGATCCGTCTCTTTAAAACCAGAGGTAAAAAGTACGACTGAAGCAGCAGAAACGTTTGACACACGCTTAATAAGTAAGGCTACGATTTAGTCACAGGTATTTTTAGTATAAACTCATGGACAGGTCCTGGGCAATAAACAAAAATTCATGGCCAGTGACCTGTCCATGAGTTTATACTAAAAATACCTGTGATTAAATCTTGGGGGAGGGGGTTTGCTGGGGAGGGACCAGGGAGCTGCTGCTAGCATGGGGGGTGTGCCTGGGGCCGGCAGCTCCGGACCAAGGCTGCTCTGGCTGCCCAGGGGCCGCTGCTGGGGGGTGCTGGAGAAATGCCCAGTGTGGCTGTCCCCTGGGCTGCTCCAGCAGCACCAGCTGTGGCTCTCCGGGGGGCCACCTGAGCAGCTGGGCCCGGAGGCAGCTGCTTGGGCAGCCCTGGGATCAGGCACACTGGCCCTTGCAGGAGTCCTGGAGGTTGCGGAAAGTTACGGAATTCATGACTTCAGTGACCTCTCTGACAGACACGGAGCCCTATCCATAAGGGTTTGTCTCCTTACTCAGACGTGAGACAAGCTCACTCCATGATAACGCAAAGGTGGAGACCAAATTGTGTAACGTAGGATTTTCCTCGTTGCTTCATAATCATACAAGATTTATTAGTTCATCGATCTCTCATTTATAGCTCGTCACCCTGCCAATACAGGATTGTTGCTGGCAGCATGCTGTCTACTGATTGTTCAGTGAAATGTTCGGGTACGTCTGTACTTTGAACTGAAGGTGTAAACTGCAGATCAAGGAGACATGCCTGTCCTCGATCTGATTGAGCGAGTGTGCTGAAAATAGGGTGTGGCTACTGCAGGGGGAGGAGCTCACCGCCTCTAGTACATGCCTAGTATCTGGGACAGATTTGTACTCCAGTGGCTAGCCCCTTGTGCCGCCACAACTACACGCTATTTTTAGCACGGTAGCTCAGTCAAAGCTAGTGCACATATGTCTCCTTGCATTGGCACTGACTTCCTCTCTACTCAGGGGGTGCTCGACATCCCCACTCCACCCCTTCACTCTGCCACGCCTCTTTCTGCCCCATCCCCGCTTCTCCCCTTCCCTCCCAGCACCTCCTGCACTCCGTGGAATAGCTAATCCATGGCCAGCACGAGGCACTGGGAACAGGAGGAGGACCTTGGCTGCCGCTAAGCACCCGCTAACTTTTTTTCCCATGGGTGCACCAGCCCAGAAGTACCCACAGAGTCAGCGCCTGTGTCTCCTTGGGCCGCTATTTACAGCTCCACCTGGAAGATGTATCCTTACAGGAATCAAATTACATTGCTTCCCCTCCTTCACTTGGGAGAGCAAATCCACAATGTAATGGTCTAACTGCTAGCAAATTTTCCTACCCTTTCAGTATACATTTTCCTTTCATTTATTTCAACTTACTACCCTAGTAATCTCTGGGATACAGTGCTTCGTCATCCTGAGAGAACCACCAGTCATCCCTTGCTCCTGAGCAGTCCAGGCCTCTGAAGAAGCCTTCATAAGATCCAGAAGGAGTGTAATTTACCCATGTTTACCTAAGCATTTTACCGTTACCTGGGACTCCCACCCAGCAGACTGTGGTGTATATTGACTCCTGTGCCACCAATCTGGCCCTCTGTTTGCACATAGAACGCCAGCAGTAACAGAGAGGATAAAAGGAGGCCTGGTACTGTGACCAAGATGACCTCTTGTTGTAGCCTTTAGTATGTTCACGCTTGCTGTTTCCAAAGCAGGTAACTGTTATCTATCAGAGCGGGCGTTTGGGTTTCCAAAGAATTGAAAGGAATCTATTAAAATAGGCAGACACATCTCCTCTATAAAATGTGCGATCCTGGGAAATTTATCCTCTGAGAATTGATTAAAAAAAATAATATTGTAACTTGTCTACAGTGAATTTGCCACATTTAAATCTCCTGACATTTGCCAGGGCAAGAACAATACAAAAAAGTGTCTCAGAGAACACGTTTCTGGTACAGAGAAAGAAACAGTCATTTTTAAATAACCTGACTAAGCCTCTTTAAATCCATGGAGAAAATAAAATAAGGCCTTCTCCCTTCACGATACAGATCAAAAGTCAAATCATTAATCCACTTAGTGCCAATGTCACACAAGCTGGACACACTGAAGGGGATTTGCTACAGACCTTCAGGGACAGAATGCATTTCTCGTAATATTATGCTTCTGCCCTTAGGGAAGCATGTGCTGTGGGACTGAAGGGAATTTAGACCCTATAGAAGACTTTCATTCCTGCCAGTAAGAAAAATGTTTAAAGTAAGGGGGAAGAACTAAATTTAGATAACTTCTACTTCATCACCTGAAATTTTAGCCTGTCTATACCTCTTGTTCAGAAACAGTGGATTTTCCAGAGGCAGCATATGTGTGGAGCAGTACCTTGAAGGGTTGGATTGGTAGATGTCTTGGTGACATCCTAAAAGCTCATAGAAGGACAAGAATAGAGATAAAACCTGAGTATGTGGCCATGTTGTAGTGGATATCTGAAGCCTTTATAAGAACATAAGAACAGCAATACCGGGTCAGACCAAAGGTCCATCTAGCCCACTATCCTGTCTACTGCCAGTAGCCAATGCCAGGTGCCCCAGAGGGAGTGAACCTAACAGGCAATAATCAAGTGATCTCTCTCCTGCCGACCATCTCCATCCTCTGACAAACAAAGGCTAGGGACACCATTCCTTACCCATCCAGGCTAATAGCCCTTAATGGACTTAACCTCCTTGAATTTATCCAGTTCTCTTTTAAACACTGTTATAGTCCTAGCCTTCACAACCTCCTCAGGTAAGGAGTTCCACAGGCTGACTGTGTGCTGCATGAAGAAGAACTTCCTTTTATTTGTTTAAACCTGCTGCCTATTAATAGAACTGATAAATATGAATAATGCTGGTTTCTATACGCATGTCAGACCAGATGGAACTTTGGATAATACAGGGGACTTGAGGTTCAGAAAATGGGCTCAACTGTAACTACGTGACACAGACATAAGGAGAAGCCCATCATCTGATGTGTTTAGATTATAAATGGGTCTAAAATTAAACCCCAGTCGCCACAACCCAAACTCTAGGAAAATCCAGACCCAGGTTTGTAACTTGGGCTTATGTTTCTACCATTATGTAGAGTTGGTTTGATATGATTTTGCATGGTATTTAGTGCTTGAAATAGAGGGTCTGATAGGGGTATCATAATATCATATTATTTGCCATTCCAAAATGGAAAGTCGTAGAAAGGCAACTGGTATTGTTGAGATGCCAGCAGGCAGTGTTAGAGGACATGATATCATTGCCTATGCAGCTCTAAAAAGTGCTGACCGAGATAAATGACAGCATGTTCAAGAACTGTAGGAACCAGACGCGTGAACTGATGTTATGCAAAACACACAGACCATCTCCTCTCTGCCATCATGGGAGAATTCATCCATGGGAAGTAATCATGTGCTGCATGTACACACAAGTAATTCACAACAAAATCAATACCCTGATGCAGGGATCGCTGGATGATGTTCTGTGTCCTTTGTTATGCACGAGGTCAGACTAGATGATCACAATGACCCCTTCTGGTCTTAGAATCTAACATTTCCAACCATTGTAAGCTTCTGCTGGACAAGATTTCGGCACATAGGTCACCCCAAGTCCACGCTCTCTGGGGCTGCTGACAGATTCAGATACTTTGCTCAGCAGCCCCAGAAATCATGATGCTCCCATTGAGCTCTGTTAGCATTGTGGTTGCTCGGTGAAAACCAGGTTTGAATAGTCTGAAGTTGGGCATCCGGGCCTTGAGGCCACTCTGAAAATTTAGGATGTGAGCTCTGTGGCTCAGCTTACCCACCAATAATATTTATTTATACAAGGGCGTTGTGAGGCTTAATTAACATTTGCAAAGCTCCATGGGACACTAAGAAGTAAGCTGCTAGGCCAGTGCCCAGTGGGAAGGGGTACACCCTTTATCAGCAGAGAGGAGCAAAGCACTCTGAGAAGTAAAGCACAGGGATGGGGTTGAGCCATAGATATTGGATCAGGATTTGGAGCCCAACCTGAATTTCTGCACCCATCTCCTGTATAGAAACATAAATGGACTCACATGGAGACTCCCCACTAATTCTGAGCCCACCGGATTTTTAGGTACATCAGTGGAAACCTGATTTGGGGGCCTTACTCTTTCTGACCACAACTGTTTCCTAGTTGTTTATGGCGGGGGGAGGAGGATGACATGGCGTGGTGCTGTGTGGGTGGGTCCATCTGCTGTACAGTCATTCACAGGCGAAGGTCGTTGCTAAAGATCATATGTAGTGCAGCTCTCCATGCAGCACAATGGAGAACATCCCTAACAACCTAATCTTGTTGGGCAGCTGGTGCCAACAGAGACTGAGTAGCATGTGGCAGGAGAGATCTTTCATCAGCCTGTAATAGCCTATCAGCTGTGCTCTTGGTGCTTTCCTGCCTCCTGGGCTGCATAATTCAGGTAGGAGATGAACAATTGAAGACTTTTACCATATAATGGGGGGGAAGGGATGGTACTGATACCCAGAGGAAGAAAGCCAGGTTTCCTCTCTGTAACAAATTCCTTCTGGCTAAGATTTCAGCATTTCACAACAGTCTAAAATGCCAGGGTTTAAAGTAAACTAAGAACTTAATGGCAGGCCTCAAACCTTATAACAGGATGTTTTTTCTGGTCGCCACTATCATTTCCTCAATATTCCTCCAGAGGGAGCCATGCCAGCACACATGTAGAGTTCATGTTGTAGCTAAAGCCTGATTAGAGAGATTCTTAAGAGGTCAGGCACAATGTAAGACTTGGGAACTCTTCAAAGCTCCTGATGCCTCCATTGAGAAGGGGCCAGCAGATCCAATGATAGTTGCTATTGTGTTCACTCATGTCTGGGTCAGTAGCAGTTCCTCCTCCATCCCCTCCCTAGGGTTGAAGGCTCCTGGGGGCACCTGGAAAGGAGTGCAGTTATTAGCAGTAAGCAGGAGGCTAGACAGGGCTGCAAGTGGTGATCGATTGATCCATCCATCCAATTCTGTCCATGCTCACAGTACTGCACTACCCGGGTGACCCTTGGGGTGATCCGGATAGAATCCTAGTGTGTCCATTTGTGTGATCTCCTCAGGAAGGGACACAAACAGCTCCTTGCAGCCAGGGAGAATGAGGAAACCTCAGAGGCTATTATAACTTTAGTGTTTTAAGGTAAAATAATTCAGAAAATGAGAAGGAAAATAATCTAAACCTGACTGGCAAACCTATTGCCCTGTGAGGCTGCCAGGCAGGCACCGGTAAGGTGCTGGCCATGCATTGCAGGCCAGGTGAGGTGGGTGTTTACCAAAAGTATTGGTAGGTGTCAACATAAGACCCACCACTGTGACTGGCACTAGTTGGCCACCTTGGTGCCTGTCTGAGCACAGGATTACGTGTCTGAGCCAAAGGCCAGTGAAGTCAATGGGAGTCTTTCCATTCATTTGAATGGGCTTTTGATCAGGCTAAGCCAATAGAAAAGCTCTCATTGACTCCAGCTGGCTTTGGATCAGAACCTAGATGGGCCATGGGGATCCAGCAAGCTCCGTGTCCCCTAAGGTCTGCTCACTACAGATCACGTTTGGTGGGGAAGCTTGCACTTGCATTCTTATCCTATACCTGCTCCATAGCAAAGCAGAACACTTCATCTGGCAGCATCTTTCACAGGTATTGATGCCTCAGAAAAGCAAATGGAAAAAATGCTACAGAATTACAGTCTAGCGTCCCACTGCACGCCCTCTGCAGCTGTGAATAACAATGGCAGACGTACTCCTACCTTTATATATTTTTATCTGACGTGGGTTGGCTTCCATTAGCTTTCATTACCATATGCCAAAAGAAATCATTAGACAAGTGATTGTGTAAATCTGTGAGAGAGATTGCATCCATTATTGAGAATTCCATTTAGAAATGGACCCGTTATCCAAAATACCCTTTTCTTTAGTACCTTCCTCGAGAGTTCGTCGGCACCAAGCTATGCTATCTTTAGCCAGCGCTGTTAACAAGGGAGAAGAGAGGGATTCCTTAAAGTGTACAAAATAGTCGACAAGCATCTATCGCTCTGCATTAGTATCTGAGGCTAAGTCCAGACTACTCGCCGTATCGGCGGGTTAAAATCAATTGCTAGGGGATTGATATATCGCGTCTCATCTATCGCGCGCTTATATCGATTCTGGAACTCCATCAACCCCAACGGAGTTGCGGAATCAACAGGGAGAGCCGCGAACATCGATCCCGCATGGTGAGGATGGGTGAGTAATCCGATCGTAGATATTCGACTTCAGGTACGTTATTCACGTAGCTGAAGTTGCGTATCTAAGATCGATTTCCCCCCGTAGTGTGGACCAGCCCTGAGATGAACACAAGGGAGCCTTGCTCCATGTTCAGGACTTGATCCAAAAACCACAGTGGTCTCTTCCTATTGGGCTTCGCATCAGGCCCTGGGGTCTGATTCTAGCTCCTCGGGAAGTCAGTGCACTGACTTGCATGGGAACTGGAATGAACCCTGAGGAAGGCTTTCCCATTACACTCATGCCACAAAGAGTTTTCCACAGTGAAGCAGTGATTTTCATGATTGCTCTTCTCTGTCGGGTTAATAATACATAGTAATAAAATGTAGGAATTGCCAGACTGCTGAGCCGTCTACACCGCTGACGTTGGCCAGCGCAACTGCTTCGCAAGAGGAGGGAAAAAACTTTGCAAGAAGGGGAATGCCAAATGTGTGGATGTTCCTGAGCTTTCTGAAGAGCACACTGCAGTGGGAAGGCAGAATGTGATCACCTAGACTGACTCACCTGACCTGTTTCCTAGCACTGAGATCTAGATGGCTGTGGAACAGGCTCCTAGGGGAAGTGATGTAAGGCTCTTCCCGCTTAGAATATTCAGGGCCTTAGCGTTAAAAAGACAGACTTCAGGCTCACAGCGTTTCCTTACACAGTCACTGTGTGTGCACCCAGAGGCACATGGTGCTCTTTTAATATCCATGTCATACCTTTTACACTGAAATCTATTGTAAGTAACAGGTCTGTGCTGGGAGGGGGATGGGTCTCTTAGGCCCTCACAGATTCTTTGTGTAATAATACCTAGCACTCATCATGCGCTTGACAAGGTCAAAGCACTTGACAAACATAATGGGCCAGATTCTGAGATCCTCACTGAGGTCGAATAACCTCTTACTCCACTTGAGTCCATGGGATCACTCATGGAGTAAAGGTGGTGGGATCTGGGCTTATGTCCCATTGACTTTAATGCTAAACACATTTAAGTGATTTGCTGAATTGGGGCCTATAGTTATAGTGTGTGTGTGTGTGTGTGTGTTACACGCATGAGAAACAGACACACAGGCTCCATTTGCAACTCAGAGTTCTGTGGCCATTTCGAGGTTTCACCCATCACACTTTTTTCCCCATGGGTCAAATTTTCCTCCTGTTTGGTGCTTTAGAAATTTTATCCTAAGTGACTTAGGCTGTTTTCAAAATGGAACATAGGCTCCTTTGTCTCACTGAGAGTCAATGGGATTTAGGCTCATAAGGGCTGCAGTCCTATTTTGAAAATGGGACTGAGGGTCCTAAGTCATGTAGGCACTTTTGAAAATGTGTCCGTTAGCCTTTACTCTGGTAAAATGCCACTTGCCTGAGGAGCTACATAAAACGCAGCTCCCCTAGGGTAGCTTTGTAGTGACTGCTTTGGAAAACACACATTTACTTGCTGGCTGTTTGTGTAATGCAGACAGGTGTCCCTTGAGAATGGATTGAATTTGCCAGCTCCTTCAGGGTGACCAGACGGCCCGTTAGAATTGGGACTGTCCTGATTTTTAGGCATTTGTCCCGTGTCCCAATGTTTAGTCGGGATGCAATTGGTTCCAATATTTCACACTCCCGTTTTGTTTTGTTTTTGTTCCGTCGGCAGGACACCACTTCCTCCCCCACCCCCCCGCCGACGGGACTCTGGGACTCTATGGTCCTTTTTTTTTTTTTTTGCTGCTCTGGCAGGACTTCCACACACACCCTCATGTGTCCCGATATTTTCTTCATCCCATCTGTTCACCCTAAGCTCCTTTTAACAGAGGCCACAAAACAGCTGGCCAATCAGGGTGATCTTCTTTCAACGCTAACCTGTGTCAAACTCAAACCAATGACCTCAGATTCGGACCCTATTCCTTGCACTGTTCAGACTCGGGGTGAAATTCATCCCTGTATGGAGGACCCTCACAAGACTATGCACCAATTAAGGCAAGCCCTATTTGGAGAGCTTCAGTAGGATGCAAGTGATGCATTGACCATGTGTGGGGTGAATTTTCCTACTGTCTTTATGCAGTGGTAATCTACGACCTTGTAGGTGGAAATACTGGGTCATCAAGTCAATTTCTTCCCTTCCAGTGCAGGATTGTTTCCTTTGGTACTTACTCAGGTGTTTTGATCAGGTTAGTTGTGAATGACTCAAGGGACCAGGACACTTACCATTTAATTTTTCCAGTTTTAAAATTTTTTTTAATTAATCCCTGTTGGCTTCTGAGCTCCTTTGGAATGGACAGAATATCTAGTCAGTGAACAGAGACAGTGCTAGCAGTAACCTTTCTCCCCAAAATATTTTTTAACCTTTGTGCAAACCAGCAATATTTATTTTTTTCTGACATGCAAAATACTCCAGTGGTCAGGACAGAGGTACATTGGCAGATGATGGAAAAGAGGGTCTCATGGGTAAGGCTGTCTATATTGCCCTGGAGAATTGGAATCTATCCTCTTTGCCAAAGAGGGCAGAAAACCTCTTTTCTTTTATGGCTACTACAAATGTTAGGACACTTTATTGTACCAACTTTACAATGCCATCTTTTGTGAACCAGACATGTAGGTGATGTCAACAGCTGGATCATCTGCCAATGTACCTCTGTCCTGACCACCTATTCTGGAGAGAAGGGGTGGACATCCTTAACTACCCCAATATACTAGGGGTAGAGATGATTTTGTAACGTGGTCAAATATCTTAGTAGAGTTACTTTGCCTGCTAGAATGGGCTGAACCAGTATTGCAGAGAATGTACGTTCCACAAGAGTAGGCTGAGCCCATCAAACTCATTTCATAGTTGACTTCATCCATATCTGGCTTCAAGTCTCTAGAGGTGAATGACATTAACTCCCTGATCCAGAAAAGCACTTAGGCATATGCCTAACTTTAATCATATGGCAGTAATTCAGTTGGAGTCAATATTAAAGTTAAGCATTTGTTTTGGATCAGGGCCTAATGCGCTATTCCCCTGGTCCTACTCCATAGTCTGTATTGTTCATAATGAAAACAGAAATAGGATTTAATGTCGTTAACAGCTGTAGTACAGGAGACCTTTTCCAAACATATTAGCCTGCCAGCAAAGGGCAGGGTCATATATCTTCCTGCTCTCCTGCCGACACAGCTACCAGCCCTTGTTGGGGGTAATTTTATTTTGTCAGCAGGAGATCTCTCTCCTGCCAACAGAGTGGCACACTGTGCTCCTGTAAGGTGCGCAGCATAGACATAGCCTTTAGCCTTGCTTCCCTTAGATAACACCCATCACCATGGTGTCTGAATACCTATTATAGACCTAAAGTGCTTCAGACCACAGAGATAGGAAGGTGAGTAAAGACTGTACTTCCAATTATGGTTTATGGGGCTGTCAAGACTGGGCAAGTTTTCTGGTAGATTTCTGTAAATATACAAAAAAATTGAGAGAAGGGCGTAGAACCAGTTGATGAATGGAGTTCCCTGCACACTAATAAATGGAAGGGCCCAGAGAGACCCACAGGAAAAATGCCTTTGCCATGTAAACATTTCTCACAAACACTGCAGTTAATATTAACATCCTACTTAGAAAAAAAGATCAATCTTGTCATTGGTACATATGGCAGGGCAAGGGTGGTACTTTCAAACAAAGGCCATAAAAGCACAGGTAGATACCACTGCAAAACATAGATAAGCTGCTTGTTGTAATGAATGATAAATAAAAATTCTAGAGCAAGGGTTCTTTCGCTCACATGCTCACCACTAACCATGAGGCCTAGCAGCATTTATATTGTCGTGATTATAATTCTGGCACTTTCATGACAAAAGTAACAATAGACATAATTGGTTGTAAGGTTTAGAAAAAGACGGTTACTCACCTTTGTAACTGTTGTTCTTCGAGATGTGTTGCTCATATCCATTCCAGTTAGGTGTACGCGCCGCGCGTGCACATTCGTCGGAAAACTTTTACCCTAGCAACTCAGTGGGCCGGCAGGTCGCCCCCTAGAGTGGCGCCACCATGGCGCTCGATATATACCTCTGCCGGCCCACCCGCTCCTCAGTTCCTTCTTGCCGGCTACTCCGACAGTGGGGAAGGAGGGCGGGTGTGGAATGGATATGAGCAACACATCTCGAAGAACAACAGTTACAAAGGTGAGTAACCGTCTTTTCTTCTTCGAGTGATTGCTCATATCCATTCCAGTTAGGTGAATCCCAAGCCTTACGTAGGCGGTGGGGTCGGAGTGAAATGCGGCAGAATGAAAACTGCCGAGTCAGAGGCCACAGCCTCTCTTGACTGTTGAACCAGGGCATACTGCGAAGCAAAGGTATGGACCGAGGACCAAAGGAGCTTCGCGACAGATCTCGTGGGTAGGTACACGAGCCAGCAAGGCGGCAGACGAAGCCTGAGCCCTGGTAGAATGCATGGTGATGTGGCTTGGTGAAATATGAGCCAAATCATAACAAGTGGGGATGTCCGCCATCACCCAAGATGAGATCCTCTGAGAGGAAAACAAGCAAGCCCTTCCTTTGGCCCGCTACCGCGACAGAGCCGGGGCACCTTAGGAGATGGGTCTGTCAGCACAATATAAATGCGAGCCCTCCACAGATGCCCAAGGAGTGCAATGGTTATGCCCATTGCGTTGAGCTGTGGGTAACATGAAAGGCCGAAACCCCTTAGGGAGGAGACGTAACAGCTACGAGGAAAGTTGTCGTGCAGGACAGGCATAGCAGAGGGCCAGTCGTGAACGGCTCGACTGAGGGAGACATAAGTCTGGTTAAAACGAGGCTGAGCTCCCAGGTCGGGGCTGGGCGGTGCACCCGAGGGTGCGAGCGCTCCAAGCCCTTGAGGGACCTCGAACCCATAGATCGTGAGAACAGGGAACGGCCACCTTAGCCTGCTGGGAGGTAGAGAGGCTGCTAAGTGTATCCTCAGCAATGATACCGTCAGGCCCTGCCGCTGAAGGCCAGAGGCAAGCCAAATAGAGGGGATCGAGACCTCAGCAGGAGCAAGATCGAGCGTATTGCAGCCGTAGAAGAAACACTTCCACCTGGCCCTGACCGTTGACCAGGTGGAAGGCTGCCCGTCACCCCGACTCGGGTACGCAGCAGCCACACCGTGAGGTAAACCAGCTGCAGGACCGAGCGACAAAGCCCGTTGTCGCCCTGAGTGATGAGGTCTGGGTGGGGTGGAAGGGTAATTAGGTCTGTTACTGACAGGCCGAGCAACATGGTAAATCAGTGCTGCCTGGACCACTCTGGAGTGATCATGACGATGCACGCTCTGCCCCTGCGGAGTTTGAGCAGGACCTAGCGGACCAGTGGGAACAGTGGGAAGGCATAATGCAATTGGCCTCTCCACGGCATCAGGAATGCGTCCAAGATCGATCCTGCGGAGAGACCTCGGAAGGAGCAGAACATCTGACATTTCCTGCTGTCGCAGTGAGCGAACAGGTCTGTGTGAGGAAACATCTCAACTTCCGGAAAGCCGAACGCCTCACATGGGGCAGAGTGATCGCTCGTAAGACCAGAAAGACTTGCTGAGGCAAAGCGTTAAGACGTTCCGAACGCCTGGGAGAAAGGACGTCGCCAGCTCCATCGAATGGGCCATGCAAAAGACCCGGAAATGGATGGCCTCCTGACAAAAAAGGGGGGGGGGGCAATGTCCCTCCCCGGATACTCATGAAGCACATGGCCGTTGTGTTGGCCGTAAACACCGAGATACAACGGCCTCGCAGCTGCCGCCGGAACCCCTGGCACGCCAGGCGGACTACTCTCATTTTTGGGGCATTGATGTGGAATGCCAGCTCCCAAGAAGACCAAAGGCCTTAAGCCCGGGGGTGACCATGAGCACTCGAGCAGAGAGATGACGCGTCCGTCGTCCGGGCAGTCAGGGCTGGGGCGGATGAAACCGCATCCCTGCCCACATCAGGGAGGGAGGTAGCCACCACTCTAGGGAGTCTATGGTGTTCGAGGGAACGGTGACCACCATGACCATTGGCTCCCTGTCCGGGCGGTACGCCGAGGTGGGCCGGACTTGGCGAGGACGGAGGCGGAACGTGACGTGTTTGGATACAAACTTGCGGGCAACCATGGACCCAGGAGACTGAGACAAGAACAAGTCGAGGTCGTTGGGAAAGCCCTTCGACCTCCTATGATTGTTGCCATCGCCTAAAACCGCAGGTGTGATAAGCAGGCTCCAGCTGGGTAGGAGACCAGGATAGCCCCTTGGAAGCCCAACCTCTGCGTGGGAACCAGAGTGGATTGCTCTATAGGAACCATCAGGCCTTGGCCTGTGAATAAGACCGTGACGATGTCCACGCACTGAGCGGTTTGTGTCTCAGAGTCTCCTCGGATAAGCGAATCGATGGTAGGCGGCGACTATGGCCGTAAGCCAGGAGAGTGACCGTTGGCTATAAAGCGGAGGTACCTCCTGTGCGGAGGGAAGATGGCGTCACGAAAGTACGCGTCCCTCATATCCAGGGCGGCATAGTAGCCCCCAGGAGGTAAGGATGGAATAATGGTTCCCAGGGATACCATGCAGAACTTTAACCTCATTCTAAACCGGTTGAGTCCGTGCAGGACCAGGAAGGTCTGACCTGTGCCCGCGTGGGGGACTAGGGCATAACGGGAGTAAAACCCCTCGCCCCTTTCGTCCGCCGAAGGGGGACAGGGCTGGAGCAAATTAAAGGTGATACACTGTCCCCAGGTACACCTTGGAAGGTTCGTCTCCGGTCCCAGTGGTAATTACGAGGGACCTTGACCTTGGCTCTTTAGGGGGCCTGACGTTCGTCCGCGACCACCTTGGCCTTGCCGTTAGCCAAAGTTCTGCCTCTGGCTAGGCACAGAGTATGGCGGCTGGGGCCAGAAAGGCCTGCGTTTAATCGCCGGCGTATGCATGCTTAGAGAGCGCATTAGGAGCCCATTGACCACCAGGCTTCGCAGCCTGGGGCTGTCCCTGCCACGACGAGGCCTTTACCAACAAAGGGTAAATCCTGAATGGCAAACTGCAGCTCCCGTCGGAGGTTTGAAACCTGAAGCCATGCACCTCATGGCGGCGCCCAAGGCCAGAGTCCTGGCCGCAGTGTCTGCTGCGTCCAACGAGGCCTGGAGGGACGCTCCGGGAACCTCCTTTCCTCTGTCCTCCGAGACGGCAGCGGACTCCTGGCGGGAGGTCTGAAGGAAAACTCCTTCACCCCGGTGCTATAAGTATTGCAGCTAAGCAAGGCTTGTTGCTTTGCTACCTAGAACTGTAGGGCCTCTGCAGAGTACCCTGGCGGCCAAGCAAGCCCATGCGCCAAGCCTCTTTTGGCATTGGGGCGGGCGCCCGCTGGCCATCATGTCAGGATCATGGTCCTGAGCATAGAATCTGCGCATATGGAATGACACAGATGCGTGTGCGGACTGCCACGGAGGTACTAAAGAAGGCACAGGCAGAGTCTCTGACTCACTCGGACCTTGCCCAACTCGGCACCGGGGACCGGCACCGGGAGGCGTACCGGTACCTGGAACGAGATCCAGACCCGCAACCAGAACGGTGCCGGGAGGTCAACCGAGATCTCGAGGCTCGGGGAGAGACTACAGGAGTCAAGGTATCTGCCGCGGCGCCGGGAGTCGGAACGGTGCCGACAGCGGGTCGGCGAACGGAATACCGGGCGGTGCAGCGAGTGTGACCAGTACCGATGAGGAAACAGCATCGGGACTGCCGATGGTGCCGGGCGTGTCGACAGAACCTGGAGTGCCTGCGGGACCGTAATCATGAACGGTGCCGCTCTGCTGTGCTGACAGAGGACGGTCACCTGAAGAGACTGTATCAGGCAGCATCGACTCTGTCATGGCAATGAAATTCCTCGCCGTCGGTAACGTCTCCGGCGTGGAGGGAACAGCAGGCTCAACCACAGCGCATAGTGGGGAGCTGTCAGGCATCGGATTCGACGGCCCTTGTGGGACCGGGGTTGACGGTACCGAGGTTCGGTGCCGGGCGATCCGAGTTAGATAAGCTGGCTGGCTGCGGTGCCGTCGGCACGGAAGCAGCAGGAGCAATAAGCTCAACCACGGCGCGTGCCGGGGAGCCGTCAGGCACCGGATTCGATAGCCCTTGTGGGACCGGAATCGACGGTGCCGACATTGTTGGTGCCTCAGAGGCGTCGGTGCTGGGCAATCCGACCGAGACTAGCCCTCTGGCTGCGATGCAGGTTGCACGGAAGCAGGAGCAGGGCTCTCAACCACGGCGCGTGCCGGGGAGCCCTCAGGCCCTGGATCCTAACGGCCCTCGTGGGACCGGGACCGACGGTGCCGACGTCATCGGTGCCGCAGCAGACGTCGGTGCCGGGCGATCCGACTCAGAGGAGCCCTCTGGCTGCGGTGGCGTTGGCACGGAAGCAGCATGAGCAGTAACTCAACCACGGCGCGTGCCGGGGAGCCGTCAGGCACCGGATCCTAACGGCCCTCGTAGGACCGGGATCGGCGGTGCCGACGTCATCGGTGCCGCAGCAGGCGTCGGTGCCGGGCGATCTGACTCAGACGAGCTCTCTGGCTGCGGTGCCGCTGGCACGGAAGCAGCAGGAGCAGTAGCTCAACCACGGCGCGTGCCGGGGAGCCGTCAGGCACCGGATTCTACGGCCCTTACGGGACCGGGATTGACGGTGCCGACGTCGTCGATGCCTCAGCAGGTGTCGGTGCCGGGCGATCCGACCTAGACGGGCTCACTGGCTGCAGTGCCGCTGGCACGGAAGCAGCAGGAGCAGTAGCTCAACCACGGCGCGTGCCGGGGAGCCGTCAGGCACCGGATTCTACGGCCCTTACGGGACCGGGATCGACGGTGCCGACGTCGTCGATGCCTCAGCAGGTGTTGGTGCCGGGCGATCCGACCTAGACGGGCTCACTGGCTGCAGTGCCGCTGGCACGGAAGCAGCAGGAGCAGGAGCTCAACCACGGCGCGTGCCGGGGAGCCGTCAGGCACCGGATTCCACGGCCCTCGTGGGACCGGGATCGACGGTGCCGACGTCATCGGTGCCGGGTGATCCGTCTTAGATGAGCTCTCTGGCTGCGGTGCCGTTGGCACGGAAGCAGCAGGAGAAGACGGTTACTCACCTTTGTAACTGTTGTTCTTCGAGATGTGTTGCTCACATCCATTCCAGTTAGGTGTGCGTGCCGCGCGTGCACGTTCGTCGGAAACTTTTTACCCTAGCAACTCCAGTGGGCCGGCAGGTCGCCCCCTGGAGTGGCGCCGCCATGGCGCCCAATATATATCCCTGCCGGCCCACCCGCTCCTCAGTTCCTTCTTGCCGGCGACTCCGACAGTGGGGAAGGAGGGCGGGTGTGGAATGGATGTGAGCAACACATCTCGAAGAACAACAGTTACAAAGGTGAGTAACCGTCTTTTCTTCTTCGAGTGATTGCTCACATCCATTCCAGTTAGGTGAATCCCAAGCCATACCTAGGCGGTGGGGTCGGAGTGAGAAGTCGCGGCATGGAGCACAGCAGATCCGAAGGCCGCATCCTCTCTAGACTGCTGGACCAGGGCGTAGTGGGACGCGAAGGTGTGGACCGATGACCAGGTCGCTGCCCGACAGATTTCCTGGATGGGCACACGGGCGAGGAAAGCCAGCGACGACGCCTGCGCCCTGGTAGAATGCGCAGTCACACGGCCCGTAGGGACGTGGGCCAAGTCATAGCAGGTCCTGATGCAGGACGTTACCCAAGAGGATAACCTCTGGGAGGAGATAGGAAGCCCTTTCATGCGGTCCGCTACTGCCACGAAAAGCTGGGGGGATTTGCGGAAGGGCTTGGTCCTCTCCACGTAGAACGCGAGAGCCCTACGGACATCAAGCGAGTGGAGCTGCTGCTCCCTGCCTGAGGAGTGAGGTTTCGGGAAAAAAACCGGGAGGAATATCTCTTGGTTGACGTGGAAGGCTGAGACCACCTTGGGGAGAAAAGCAGGGTGTGGTCTCAGCTGCACCTTGTCCTTGTGGAAGACCGTGTATGGGGGGTCTACCACAAGAGCCCGGAGTTCCGACACCCGTCTAGCTGAGGTGATAGCTACTAGAAAGGCCGTCTTCCAAGAGAGATAAAGCAGGGAGCAAGTAGCTAACGGCTCAAAGGGGGCCCCCATGAGTCGGGACAACACCAGGTTAAGATCCCAGGTTGGAGCAGGGGGACGGACGTTAGGGTATAAACGTTCCAGCCCCTTAAGGAATCTAGACACCGTCGGGTGGAAAAAACAGAGTGACCATCCGCACCCGGGTGAAAGGTGGAGATAGCCGCTAGGTGGACTCGTAACGACGATATGGCCAGACCTTGCCCTTTGAGGGACCAAATGTAGTCTAAGATGTTGGCTACTGAAACTTCCATAGGGCGGAGATTTCTCTCCACGCACCAATAGGAGAATCGCTTCCATTTGGCCAAATATGTCGCCCTTGTGGACGGCTTTCTGCTGCCCAAGAGCACCTCCCTCACCGGCGTGGAACAGCGCAGCTCAGAGCCAGTCAGCCACGCAGGAGCCACGCCGCTAGGTGCAGCGACTGCAGGTCCGGGTGACAGAGGGTCCCGTGCTCCTGGGTAATCAGGTCCGGATGAAGGGGCAGGGGAACTGGGTCGGCTATGGCCAGGTCCAGCAGCATGGGGGTACCAGTGCTGTCTGGGCCACGCCGGGGCTACCATGATCACATGAGCCCTGTCCCTGCGCACCTTCAGAAGGACCCTGTGGACCAACGGGAATGGGGGAAATGCATAGTACAGGTGGGGTCGACCACTGGATGAGGAAGGCATCCGCTATCGACCCGGGTTCCCTGCCCTGAAAGGAGCAGAACGCTTGGCACTTCCTGTTCCCCTTGGCCGCGAAGAGGTCCACCCGGGGATAACCCCACCTCCGGAAGATGGAGAGGGCGACGTCCGGGCGAAGGGACCACTCGTGTGACAGGAAGGATCTGCTCAATCGATCCGCCAGCGTGTTCCGTACTCCGGGGAGGAAGGAAGCCATGAGGTGAATGGAGTGGGCTACACAAAAGTCCCAGAGTCGTATCGCCTCGTGGCACAGGGAGGAGGATCTGGTGCCGCCCTGCTTGTTGATATAATACATGGTCGTCGTGTTGTCGGTGAACACCGCGACACAACGACCCTGGAGCTGATGACAGAACGTTTGACAAGCAAGACGGACCGCTCTCAACTCCCGCATGTTGATGTGTAGCCCCACCTCCTCCTGGGACCACAGGCCCTGCGTCCTCAGGGTCCCTGCGTGGGCCCCCCAGCCGAGATCTGAGGCATCTGTTGTTAGGGACACCGAGGGCTGAGATGGGTGGAAGGGGAGACCCGCACACAACACTGACTGGTCCAGCCACCAGCCGAGAGAATCTAAGACCCTCTGGGGGATCGTGATTAACATATCTAGTGGCTGTCTTGTCGGCCTGTAATGACTGATGAGCCACAACTGGAGTGGCCTCATGCGGAGCCGAGCGTAATTGGTCACGAAAGTACAGGCCGCCATGTGGCCTAACAGGGTTAGACACGTCCTCACTGACGTCAGGGGGGCTGTCTGTAGTCGTTGCACGATTGCCGACAAGGCCTGGAACCGCTGCAATGGCAGCAAGGCCCTGCCCACAGTGGCGTCCAGGACGGCCCCGATGAATTCCACCCTTTGTGTGGGGGCCAGGGTGGACTTGTCTGTGTTCACCAAGAGGCCCAGAGTGGCGAACATGTCGGTGATCACACGGACATGGTTTGCAGACTTGTTGTTCCGACGTGCCCCGAATCAACCAATCGTCTAGATACGGGAACACGTGGATACGACTGCGCCGAAGCTGCGCCACAACAACTGCCATGCATTTTGTAAACACTCTCGGGGCCGTGGACAAGCCAAATGGGAGGACTGCAAATTGGTAATGCAGAGACCCCACAAGGAAGCGAAGGAAACGTCTGTGGGGTGGCCAGATAGCAATGTGGAAATACGCGTCCTGCATGTCGAGGGCGGCGTACCAGTCTCCCGGATCCAGGGATGGGATAATGGTCCCCAAGGAAACCATGCGGAACTTCAATTTCACCAGGTACTTGTTGAGCTCTCGCAGGTCGAGGATGGGCCTGAGGCCTCCCTTGGCCTTGGGGATCAGAAAGTAGCGGGAATAAAACCCCTTGCCTTTCTCGTTCTCCGGCACCGCCTCTATAGCCCCTTTGCGGAGGAGCGTCTGCACCTCCTGCCGAAGGAATTGCTCGTGAGAGGGGTCCCTGAAGAGGGACGAGGAAGGGGGGCGGGGAGGAGGAAATGAAACAAACTGCAGGCGGTATCCCGACTGCACCGTGCGTAAAACCCAGCGGTCTGATGTTATTAGGGACCACGCCGGGAGGAAAAAAGAAAGGCGGTTGGAAAACGGGGGGAAAGGATCCAATGGGGAAACTGTTACTGCGCCCTCGGGCGCACCTTCAAAATGAAGGCTTGGGACCAGGCGGGGGCTTAGAGGAGCCTTGGTTTTGGCCCCCTTGGTTCCCCGAATGCCTGCGCCTTCCGTTCCTGCCGCGGCGCCTGTTAAGGTCCTGCCGCTGGCGGAACTGGAGATACGGCCTGCGCTGTTGTTGCTGTTGCTGCGGCCGGAAGGGTCTGCGCTGCGTCACTGGAGTGTGCATCCCCAGTGACCTCATGATGACGCGGTTGTCTTTTAGATTCTTTAGTCTAGGGTCTGTCTTATCCGAAAACAGCCCTTGGCCTTCAAAAGGAAGGTCCTGTATTGTGTGCTGGAGCTCCGGCGGAAGGCCGGAAACCTGCAGCCAGGAGAGGCGACGCATTGTTACACCCGACGCGAGGGTACGGGCAGCCGAATCCGCAGCGTCCAGAGAGGCTTGCAAGGACGTGCGTGCGACCCTCTTGCCTTCCTCTAAGATGGCCGCAAACTCCTGACGAGCGTCTTGTGGCAACAGCTCCTTGAATTTGTCTGCTGCCACCCAGGAGTTAAAGGCGTATCTACTTAACAGGGCCTGTTGGTTGGAGACCCTGAGTTGCAGCGCCCCCGCCGAGTACACCTTACGGCCGAGGAGGTCCATCCGCCTAGCCTCCCTGGATTTGGGGGCTGGAGCCTCCTGGCCATGACGCTCCTTATCATTGACAGATTGGACCACCAGGGAACACGGAGTCGGGTGTACGTGGAGGTACTCGTAGCCCTTAGAAGGAGCCATGTACTTCCTCTCGACGCCCTTCGCAGTGGGAGGAATGGAGGCCGGGGACTGCCAGATGGTGGTGGCGTTGGCCTGGATGGTCCGTATGAACGGCAGGGCGACCCTGGTGGGAGCGTCTGCGGAGAGGATGGTGACAATAGGGTCCTCTACCTCCGAGACCTCCTCGGCTTGTAGACTCAGGTTTTGGGCTACTCGCCGGAGGAGGTCCTGGTGCGCCCTGAGGTCCAGCGGGGGGGGGCTGTTGGAGGAGGTCCCAGCCACCGCTTCATCAGGGGAAGAAGATGAGGAGACCCCCGGCAAGAGGGTGTCTAAAGGGGGGTCTCCCTCGGCCCTCGCCTCTGCCTCAGGAGCCAAAGTGGAGTCCTGTTGCTTGGATCCTTCCTCCCCATCCGGGGAGGGAGGGGGGCGAGACAACGAGGCCTCAGGTGCCCTGCGCTCTGCAGTCGGCGGCCTAGCAGGGAGCTGTTGGGGGCCCTGGGCCTGATGATACGCCCAGGGTGTCCAGAAACCCCATTGCTGTGGGGCTGCGTCCTGCTGTGGAGGCTCGCTGAACAGCGCCGCCTGCCAGTCGGTGCCCAGCGCGTAGCCACTGTCCGCCAGCGAAGACACGGACGGCTGCCTCGAGGGCCATGGCGGAGCGGACCCTGGATGGTAATGGTCCGCGCGGGCCGGCACGGGCGATCGTCTCGGTGCCGGGGACCGGTGCCGGGAGTCGTAACGGTGCCGGGAGCGGGACCGAGTTCTGCCACGGTGCCGGGATCTGGATCGGTACCGGGCGCTGCTTCGGTGCCGGGATCGGGACCTGCCACCGGTTCGGTACCGGGAGGTCGACCGGGACCGGGACCTGCCACCAGCTCGGCGCCGGGAGGTCGACCGGTGCGGCGAACGTCTGGATCGGCTCCTGGACTCGCGGTGCCGGTAACGGCGGCTGGAGTCCGACCGCGATCGTCTCGGTGTCGACCGGCGCCGCGAGTGCGACCGGTACCGCTGAGGGGAGCGGTGCCGGGACTGCGAGCGGCGGCGGGATCTGGAGCGACCTTGACGTCGGGACCTGGAGCGAGAACGAGAGTCCCGGGACGGTGCCGACATCATAGGCTTGCCTCTGGACACAACCCGCACCGGAGGTACCGGGGGTGGTAGCTGCGTGGGCTCGGTCAGGGCTATGAGGTCCCGTGCCGAGGCGAAGGCCTCTGGTGTAGATGGCACCACTATCTCAACCCCAGATGTCATGGGGGAGCTTGGCGGCACCGGACTCGACGGACCCGCCGGGCCCGGAGTCGACGGTGCCGGCGGCGCCGCGGCCGATACTGAGGCCGGGCGCTCCACTCGGGTGTGCCTGGCCGGAGTAGTGGACTTCGACGGCCTAGGCTCTGTCCCCGGTGCCGGAGAAGGTCGGTGCCGGGGAGTCTTCTCGGTGCCGGTGCGATCCGGTGCCGGCGCCGACATCACGGCCTGCGAAGCCGCCGGGTCAAGTGCCGCCTCCAGGAGGAGAGTCCGGAGCCTTTGATCCCTCTCCTTCTTAGTCCTTGGCTTAAAAGCCTTGCAGATGCGGCACTTGTCGGATCTATGCGATTCCCCCAGGCACTTCAGGCACGCGTCGTGGGGGTCGCTCGTGGGCATAGGCTTCTTGCAGGCCGCACACTGCTTGAAGCCCGGCGAACCAGGCATGAGCCCGGTGCCGGGTGCCGGGAAGGGCTAAGCCCCCGGCGAAAAACTATTTACAACTACTTAACACTTAACTACTACTATCTAACTAACAGTCTAATTAACAACTACAATAGAGATAACGATAGAAAAACAAGGAGAGCTAGGGACGTGGAGGACAGCTATGCCGCGCTCCACAGTTCCAACGACCGACACGGCGGTAAGAAGGAACTGAGGAGCGGGTGGGCCGGCAGGGATATATATTGGGCGCCATGGCGGCGCCACTCCAGGGGGCGACCTGCCGGCCCACTGGAGTTGCTAGGGTAAAAAGTTTCCGACGAACGTGCACGCGCGGCGCGCACACCTAACTGGAATGGATGTGAGCAATCACTCGAAGAAGAACAGTAAGCTCTACCACGGCGCGTGCCGGGGAGCTGCCAGGCACCGGATTCCGTGGCCCTGGGGGACTGGAAACGACGGTGTCGACGTCATCGGTGCCTCTGCAGGTGTCGGTGCCAGGTAATCCAACTTAGACGAGCTCCCTGGCTGCGATGCAGATGGCACGGAAGCAGCAGGAGCAGGGGGTCTCAACCATGGCGCGTGCCGGGGAGCCATCAGGCACCAGCAGGAATCGTAGGCTCTCTCGACCTCGGAAGAAGGGAGCGGTGCCGAGCCGATATCGGTGCCGGCGACGGCCGGTGCCGACAGGCCTTGGTAGTATCGGCGGGGTCCGGTGCCAAGGAGGCGCTACTGCCCGCCGCTTGATCATCGCTCGGCGCCCCAGGTGGAGGGGTAAGTGAAAATCCCACACCGTTTTGTTCTCGGCTTAAAAGCCTTGCAAATGGGGCACTTAGCTGTCAAGTGTGATTCCTTGAGGCACTTGAAACAGGAGTCGTGTGGATCTCCCTTCGGCCGCGGCTTCTGGCACGCCGGCCCATTCGAAAAACCGGTGAGCCCCGCATGGGCTCCGGGACCGGGTTCATGGAAGGGGCTACTTCCCGAACCCCGCTAACTAAACTAACCATGTTAGCAAAGAAAACGTATAACTATACAAATATATAAATAAAAGGGTTATAACTGCGTAACTATATACGAGAAATACGAGTAGCTAGGGAAGTGGAGGTCAGCTAAGCCGCGCTCCACTGTTCCAACGACCGACACGGGCGGTAAGAAGGAACTGAGGAGCGGGTGGGCCGGCAGAGGTATATATCGAGCGCCATGGTGGCGCCACTCTAGGGGGCGACCTGCCGGCCCACTGAGTTGCTAGGGTAAAAGTTTTCCGACGAATGTGCACGCGCGGCGCGTACACCTAACTGGAATGGATATGAGCAATCACTCGAAGAAGAACCTCTGATACAGTGTTTTCAAATGTTTCTCTTACCTGAAATGCAGAATAATCTAATGTAATAAAACCATAATTTGCCGCAATAGAAATAATCATATTGTAACAGGAAAAATGAACCAGAAATAGGAAAGTGCGACCACTGTGGAATTCTAGTGACACATCACTACCTGAGAGATTCATACGCAGTAGGTGGGATTTTCACGCCGTCCAGTCTTAGTCTAAATCTGCCCTCATTGGTGTCTGTGGTAAAGTAGCATTAGGCCAATGTAGAGTGCTATGAAAATCCACCTCCTCATTCAGTTTTCAGTACAGCCTCATGTAGCGTTTAGGGTGCGCATTGCGGTTGAGTGAATTGTGAGGGGAGTTCTATGCAATGTAACATTCTGCTACAAAAAGTAATTCCGAGTAAAATAAGAACAGAATGTGGTAGGAAACGCTTTTGTACTATTCTTGAGTCCTTACGGTGTTAATGTTTTGGGACCCTTTCACCCACCTCCAGTTCCCCCATGAACCCTGTTGCCATGTCAGTAGCAGTTTGCAACCCAATGATTACTTACTTTCCAGTAAATTGACATGTATGGAAGCGCTCCCAATTTAGGGCCCAAACCAATTCCCATTAAAGTCAAAGGCAAGTCTAAGGAATGAACTGGATTTGTGTACTGAATGTGCGATCCTACAGACAATAGCCTGCCTCCTTTGTTGCAGAAGTTGGATGGTGTGGAGTGAATAAGGCAGAGGGTTGCAGCAAAAGAAAAGAGGGTATCATGGGTAAGGCCGTCAATATTGCCCTGGAGTACTGAAATCTATCCCTGCCTGTGCCACCAAGATCCCGTGTGATTCTGGGCAAGTCGCTAAAAGCAGACATTTCAAAGATGGCTTCTAATTGGTGGTCTCATTTTTTTGGGGTGTCCAGTTTCAGATGCCTGAGGCCAGATTTGCAGACGTGCTGGGCATTCGCAGTTGCAGCTGAAGTTGATGGGAGCTGTGCTTTGAACTTTTACTGTAAAAAGCTACGTATTCTGACAAATCAGGCCCTAGGTGCTTCAAATTAGACACCTGAATTCAGTGACTATTTTTGACCATTTTGCCCTTACTCTTTCTGGGCATCCGTTTCCCACATTATAAAACCGGGGGGGGTGGGGGGGGGGAATCAGCTAATCTTGCAGGGGTTTTGTGAAGATAAATTCATTAACGTTTGTGATGCACTTAGATATCCTGATGAGATCACCACAGAAATGCCCAGGAGGAAATGAATAACTTTGTATTCAGTACAGTGTTTGAGAGATGTATGTTAAATAACGCCTGGGGCCACATACTGAACGATGAGGATAAAAGGTGATAGTGAATAACTATCCATTCATTGAAAACTGTCCATCCTGTGCACCAACTGAGGCAGAAGTGGTGTGGAAAAAATAGTAATTAATGTATTTACTTTAAGTAATTAAAGGCAGTATCACAGTGCCAAATTTCAAGTCACTGCTCCAAGGCATGGAAGAATTTTGTTTTACCATGGACAGAATATTTTCCTTTAATCTGATGTTCCAACATGACTGAACTATTTTAGGTGCCTGAAGCTGAAATGTTTTGAAAGTTTCAGGCTCCTTGGCATGGAAAATTTCAGCCCAGAAAGTTAAAGATTGGCAGAAGTTTATAAGGAACTGAAACACGGTCTGAGAAATAGAAGTGTCAGGCAGTCTTAACTAGGTGTCACTACGAGCGCCGACTGCAGTGAAAAGTTGGATGAATTAAATATCATTTGTGTAGTTGATTCAACAAAACAACTTTAAATAAATAATTCAAGTATATATATATATAAGATTATTAGACCCACTGGGAACGTACTGGTGTTCTGGCATAGGAAGCGTTAGCTACTTCCTGAAGGTCTTTGTGCCTTTAACATTGCGGATAAGAACACTGTGGCTTGGCTTGACTGGGTTGCATATGCCAAATAAATGAGGCCTATTCAAGTGGGCATAAAGTGCTTCCGATGCATTGATCCAGTATTGTACTCAAATGAAATTTCTTGTTGTCCCTGTGGAAAAACACACACAGTGCTTTGGGCAAACAATACTCATTTGTTTCTTACTATCTAGAATGACAAACAGAACCCGCAACGTTTGCATATTTTGCTAATGCATATTAGTAATCAGCACCATTCCCACTAGGATCATGTCCTTTTTCATTACATATGATGCTGTTTCAGTGGATTAAAACTTAGTCCTCAGCATATGCTTTTTGGGGAGAAGTTTAGTATGTCAGGGCTAAAACGATAAATACTTTTTTTAATCAGTTGCAAAGATTGGTTGGAGGAATTTATTTTTAAACGTTTATGGTTCTTAGCCAATTCTTGTGCCACAGGTGCTATAAAAGTTCTCTCTATTGTGTTTGATTTTTTCTAATAACTAATTTTCCCAGTGATTAGGGCCAGAGTTCGCTCTTTACCACCAAATACATCCCTGATCTGACACCACTGACTTCAGTTATACCAGGGAATGAATTTGGCTCATGGGGGTTATTTGTATCTTAATTATGATGCCATTAAGACAGAAGTACGTCATTCTTTGCTCTGCATTGCACCTTTGCTTTGTTTATCAAGTCAACCAATTAATACATAGCCCTGCTGTAATGTTCCTGAATTGTTGGCAGCTAAGAAAGGGAATAGAGAATGGTGCAGATCAGAGGCCAGGTAATATTCAGGGGTAGGGGACGTAGAGCGGAATACATCCTATATCCCTGGTTTTGGCAGCTGCAATAAAGGCACTCTTTCACCATGTGATCGCCACTGTCGTATAGCGTTACTGCGTGCTGTTAACCAGCTGCCATATTCTACTCCAGAGGTGGCTGCACTTAAGTGAGGCCAATTTTTTATAAGGCCATTTTCGTGCTGTACGGAAGCACTTTAGGTTCAGTTTTGTTCGTTACCATTCTACCTTAGAGAACCATGTGTCACTTAACCCCAGATTCTCAGATAGTTTCAACCATTGTCAGAGAGTCCAAGTGTAAGAAGATTTGAAGTACTGCAGTTTGTCCAGGCTTTCCACTAGCAAGCGATGTGAGCTCGTTTGGCCTCATGCATCAAATGGGTTTGAATCCCAGAGGCAGCAGTTCAACACTGAGCACTCTGACTTGTGAGTTTCACTTTTGGGGCTGGGAGCGGTGCCGGCCGGATATCTCAGAGATATCGGGGTCTAACTCCGATGAGGTTGTGTTCTGCCATGTTTTGTCATGCTGACTATTACCTTGCTCGTGAGTCGTTCCACCGATTTCAGTTCGGTGCTTTTGAAAATCCCATTCGGTGCCTATCCACATCTTTTGCTGCCTAAATTCCTTTTAAAAAATCTGGTCCACAGGCACTTACTTTGCAGCCTGGTGTCTCTTGACAACTAAAGCTATCGCACATGCTGTGCACGCTACTGCAGGTGCAGAGTCTTGCTGCTTAATGTGATAGGAAAACTTCTTGGCATAGCTCGGTTCCTCAGTAAATATTGCCTTAAACTTTGTGTTAGTCTCTGTCTTAGTGAGCGAGGCTGGGGTGTTCTGGGACATGGAATGTATTATCGAGGGGAGAAACTGGAATGTCTGTAATGCCAGTGGGTGTACGCTGGTCACCAAAGGGCCATTAATCTGCCATACTGGGTCAGCCCGTCCTAGCAAGCAAAGTAACTTGTTGTTGTATTCAGGCACATGTGCCGCTCAAAGCAGGAAATGAGTTGGCTTTTGCTTAGGCAGTCGTTCAGCTGTATCATTAAGCCCATTCTCAACAACACTTTATGTAGGGTGACCAGATGTCCCAATTTTATAGGGACAGTCCCTATCTTTGGGGCTTTGTCTTATATAGACTCCAATTACCCACCTACCCCGTCCCAATTTTTCACACGTTCTTTCTGGTCACCCTAACTTTATTGGCCTGGCCAGTTACACTATGGACCAGGGAGCCGTTCCTGGTGGCCCAGAGTACTTGCTAGTCACATGGCACTGGCTCTCTTTATTTCCCAGCAGCTAAGTCGCACCGAAAGATAGCATGCAGCACACTAAATACTTCTCTAATAGTCTATTTTCTGTGCTTAATTGCTGCAGGGCTATTGTATCATATCAGGCAGAGAAGAGGGATGCCTGAGACAATTGCTCTACCATTAGGGCATTTGAGAACTATTGCTGCATAAACAATGCAGTGCAGGGCTTCTTCTAAAGGCTCATAGGAAGACAGCAGCACTTCCTCAGATGCATGCAATGGAAATATCCAGGAGCAGGTATATATATGTGTGCTAGCAAGCAAGCTAGAGACAACGAGGTCAGTTCACTCAGGGAGGATGAGGCCCTGTTCTAGCAGTTGAGGTGTGAAAACCAAGCCAATTACAGAACTAGTTTCTCTAGCTTGCTTGCTAGCACACATATATATACCTGCCCCTGGATATTTCCATTGCATGCATCTGAGGAAGTGGGTATTCACCCATGAAAGCTCATGCTCCAAAACGTCTGTTAGTCTATAAGGTGCCACAGGATTCTTTGCTGCTTTTACAGATCCAGACTAACACGGCTACCCTCTGACATAGGAAGACAGGTGATTCTGAGCATCAAATTCATTGTAATTTTTTTCTGTTAGTAAGTGCTAACACCATGCACCATGGTCATTGTAGTTTTGCAGTTTCCACTTTGCTGGCTAAGCCAGGTGCTTAACAGAGGTTATAGTGTGCCCACAGTGAAAACACTATTGACAGCAAACAATTTATTAGCTGAATTTGGCCCTTTTCCCTGGCGAATGAATGATCTACCGCAGATTGTGATTTTTCTTAACAGTGTTGCTCACCAGGTGGAGTTGTTCAAAGAGTATTTTGTCTGAGTGAAATCTCCCGGTGTAATTGCAAAATAGTCCTTATGTAGCCCTATTTACTCCTGGAAATTAGTCCTTCAAGCCAGTCACATTCTTAATTGGATGTCCTTTATCACAGGGACATTCTTCTGCTCACAAATTATCAGTGAACACACAGGTGTTCAACAAATGCATTGTGTGAACAATAGCAAGTGTTTCTCAAAATGGCTGTCGCTACCCTGCTGGTGTCCATATGCTTACAAGTTTAGTGATTGTATTCACCCTGCATTTGCTTCCCATGAATGTTGTGAATGAAGCCTCACTCATTCAATAAATGGGGCTGCAATACTCATTACGTGAATCAACATGGGATGGGTCCGGATCCATTCACCATTACTATAGTGCATTCAGATAGATCCAACAGCCACTGAGGGACTCTGTAACTAGTCTGGGGCAGCTCAGCAGTCTTTAGCTTGGATTTTGAGCTCGTGCCCCTATACGAGGGAATTGCCTACCAGATAATGAAAAACCTACTTTAAAAGATTAAGGGATTCAGACAGTGTAATACCTCTGCAAATTATCATCTGGGGACCAGAAGCCATCATTTTGTAACCACTACACTATAAATACACACACAGCGTTAAAGGACTCTTTCAGGGGACTTTTAATTTTTAAAAAAAGGAGTTCGTATCTTCCCTATTTAGCGTGAGTCCGTGAAACCAAAATTTGTTGCTTTAGGGAAATCTTGTTTCACTATCTCAGCTACAATGGGTTTGTTATTGTAGGGTCTCCCAAGCATTCTGAGCCTTTCTCCAGTAAGGGGCTGTCCATAAATTGGTGGGGGATCCCGTGTGTGTTGGTTTCGGTTGTTAGAGTGTGAGTGGGTCTTGAAACCTCACCGAAAACATGTTATGTAATTTATGGACAGCTCCTAATGAGGTGCAGGAGTAGGGTGACTGGCCTTTCCTGGTCTGTCCTCTCCCACCCAGTCCATTATGGAGCAGCAGAGAAGGCTGCTGATCTCAATTTGCAGTTCTACTCAACAAGTAAGTGCATAAAGTGACACCTTCTTACCCAGGGGTATGTGTACGCATGTGCTCGCGTGTGCATCCAATTCCTCCTGGTGCATCATTAGGAAATGGTATAAAAATACCACATAAGGGTGTTTGGCAACATGTCTTTGCACCTCTTTCTGCCTTTCACCTGTCCATTGGTCCCACTCACTGCATTATCCATACACCACACAGGCGATTTGTCTGGTTTTCTGACTCATTTTTCCATTGTTCAGACCCCAGTCCTATTTTTGTTGATTGCCTCTTTATACTCTTCTCTAGAAGGAGTTGAAAGGAGCCTGCAGTTCAGAAACCAGACAAAACTCCATTGTGCTGTAGATTAGGCTACAGCACAATATTCACACACCGTGACTTAAGAAGTAACCAACAGCCTGCACACCTGATCCAGTGTCCCTTGAAAGAAAGTGAAGGACAAGTCCCTGCTGTTCTCTGGGCTTCCACTGAAGGGATTCCCGGCAAGGCTGAGATGATGCCTAGTAAGCAGAGTGGTTATAGTTTCTGATGGCCTCAATATGAAAACAAGGGCTGCAGCGGAAATCTTTTATGCCTTCCTTTAACAGCATGAGTAATTTAATGCCATAGTAAATGGAACTTCTTGTAAGGATTCTGCTAGTGATTTTCATTGGCTTCTATCCCCAACTGCTCGTTAAATTGGAGCAGGTCTCAGCTAACATAGCACAAGAAGCTTTGGGTTACCTTCACAAAAACATGTCAATCATTGACCCTCCCTTCCTGTTGTCATTGGAGAATTCTTTTCTGAAATGGACTAGGTCTGGTAACACTGAACCTTGTGCCTCCTTTTATTAGACCTGGCACAAATGTCTAAGTGAGAGTGAGTCTATAAACAAGAGAGAGGCTTGAGTGTGCTGTATAGCAGTTCCATCAGAATGGGCTAATCCTAACAGTAATGAGGACAAACACATCCCTGGACTAAAGGCCAATGGAGGGAAACGTTCATTTAAGAAATAGAGGTCTAGTTGCTGTTGTCTGATACTAAGGCTCGGAACTGACACTATGTGAAATCTTCCAAGTGAAATCCAAGATTTGAAACAGGCTCATTGGAATATAGGCTGAGGATGGGGATTGAGTGAACCTGCAACAAGTTTCAGGTACCGCTAGGACTTAAAGTTGCAGCTTAAAACAGTCAGAAACTTAGAGGGTTTTTTTGACCCAAAGTAGGTGGCAAGAATCATATTAAGAATTTTAGTTAATTCACCTGAAACTCACAACCTGAGGCATGACCCCACAAAAACTGACCAAAAGGAAGTGCTCCTACAACCTTCACCATATCCCCTTGAACTGTTTCCAAAGTTTGCACTTCTCTAATCAACGGATCATCGTCAGTATTGTTCTTAACAGAAGAAAAGTTGCAATATTTCCTTTAAAAAAGGCACTAGCCCCAGGGTTGTTCCTAATCAAATGATTGGTTTCAGTCTCCACTTGAGTGGAAGGGGGTAGAACTTCATACAGCACTTCTTGTGCTTAAGGTATTGTAATAGGACTGCCAAAGCAACAAATAATTTCAAAACATCCTGGGATGTGTTATCATAACATGCAGAATAATTTAATGCAATCAGTAGTGCTTCACTACTGAGTCAAAGCAAGGGGATAAACGAGAGGCTTCTGCTCTGAGAAAAGCAGGTCAGACATCTCCAGGTAGGGAGTTCCAGAAAGAAGGGCTATCCTGGGACTCAGTGGGTGGTGCTTGGCGATAGAGGGAGTGACCAAATCAGAGCAAGATTCTGCCCAGCTTTGTAGGTCAGAGGGAGCATCCAGGAGCTTATTTAGAGTCTGTGACTGGTGTGGCTATTGCAATCGCCAGCAGTGGATGTGTGCATCTGCTCAGTCTGGTGCCAGTCAGAAAACCTAGCAATAAAACGCTTCTTTAACAAGGGGTTCCTGTTAGCCTGCCTGACTTTCCCCAGCAGCTATTAGACTCTTGAATGTACCACTGTTAATCACAAGCTCACCTGGCAGAAAAGGCACAGCTCAGCAGGCCCAATTATGTGCCAGCTCTACAGGATAAGCTGCTTGCGGGCTTTAGGTGCCTGTGGTGGTGCTGTTATGTAAACTAACGTACATACATGATGGCGTTAATATATAAAGCAGCAAATGGCAACAGGAGGCGGCAGTGTGGTGCCTGACTTTCCGCCTACTCTCTTTGGCAGCAGGCCGTATTTGCCTGCTGACGGTTTTACAGGCAGGTGTTCTGACCACTGATGGCTAAGAACATTCAGAGAAGTCCAGCCAGCCTTTGAGGATAGAGGGCTGTTAAGAACACAGCTCCCCTTGACTTAGACACTACTCTGATACTGAAAATTTGCCCCTTAAACTGTGTACAGACTGCTGTGTTACGTACTCATTGCCATAGCTCCTGCTGCTATTGGCTTATTGAACCAAGGCGTTTGTGCTCAGCAAATTAAATTGCATTGCTAGGATGTACTTGTGGGCCACAATCCTTGGTCACGTTGAGCCAGACTTAAATCACCCACATTATTCCATAGCCATCAGTGGGTAAGCAAGTAGCGCTCAGCATGAAGAGCTGCAGAATTTGACCCTGTACAACTTACTTACATTTGTTTATGGTGTTGTAAGTATAGTGGGCAAGGACTCTAGGTGGTGTCAGTGAGCACCACACTTGATTTTCATGGCACTGCACTGGTGCATCTGGCTCAATATATTTACCCGAGCTGTAGCAAGAATTCTATTATTCCGAAGGAGCTTTATATCCCACATGGTCACTTAGTAGCTACAGTATTTTTTTAAAGCAGGTATGAAGTAAACACAGCTTAGTGTGATTTAAGATGATGGTATCCACACGTCAACCCATGCTGGGGGAAAATTCAGACTGCCTTTAGAACATCTGATTAGTCTCCAGCAACCTCCTAAGATGGTGGTTTTCAACCTGTGGGCTACAGACCTGTGAGAGGCCGCAGACTATGTCTAAGATTCCAAAAGGGTCCACAACTCCATTTGAAAATTTTTAGGGATCTGCAAGTGATAAAAGGTTGAAAACCACCATCCTAAGAAAGTGATTACAGCATTCTTTGTGCACCTGCTAAACAATTCAGCCTTGGGCACTGGCAAAGCACAACTACAACCACCGCAATGCCGTACTGCAGAAGTGCGGCTTGGGGGAAAACTGAAATAAAGTGAAGGTTTTTCTTAATTATTGACAGCACAATCCAATGGAGATTGGGTTTAAAGTCACCCCTTCTGTTCTCAGCCTGTCAGGAAGGCAAGGCTCCAGAGGGCAGGATGGGCTTTCTCTGTCCTTTATTTCTACCGGGCATGTATCGGCTTTTTCCATTTGTCCTTTGAGACCTCTCTGAATGGTTCTGAACATTACAGTGCAAGCTCCTCGGGGCAGGAACCATCCCTGACTCTCTTACAGGAGCATCTAGAGCCCCCAGCCAAACTCAATGATCCTGTCCTTTATTTATAGTCATTTAGATAATCCAGTACCTAACTTAAATGGAAGTGTGAGCAAACCATTGGTTTTTTCCCTCTCTCCTCACAAACGTAGGGTTGTATTTCCTTGGGGAGTGGGGAATCCCTCTGTCTAAAACTGAAGACGATGGGTTTGATGCTCTACTTTGTTTCACTTGAGTGCACTTACGCGAGTAGTGTAATGGAATACAGAAACAGGGCCTGATTTCTGATTATACTTACGCCAGTGTAAGATCAGTGTACACCTGTATTTCACTGCACTCGCTATGGATTTGCATCACTGTGAGGAGAGAAATGGACCCAAATGACCTCCCCCCCAAAAAAAAAAAATTAGAATTGTCAATACACTTTTTTACACTACCCAGAACGAATTTTGTTAAACAAACATGGGGTCATGATGGAACTCTGATATCTGGTTTCCTACAAAAGGAAAACACATTATTTTACTTGTATAACTTGTGGATAGTCTGGTTTACTCAAACCTAACTAATGCAATGGCGGGCAGGGACTGCTATGATAAAAGTGATTCTCATTAATCTATGATCACTGATAGGCAGAAATGGTTTTCCTGTACCATGAATATTTCCTTATTTAAAGGGGGAGGAGGGAGGAGTCACTCTCAAAAGTATTCAAGCTGAAGTCATTTTGATAATTTCAAAATGTTCCAGTTGATCATGACTTTACAATGATTTTTTCAGTGGAATTAGCTTAAATTTCAAAATGAAACTATCTAAACGTTTCCACAGTTTTGTAGCTTTTCAAGCTGAAATTTGTTGAACCCTAACGTTTTCACAAAGAACTTTGACTAATCAGGGACTTGTTTTTGGTTGGTATTTTTGGATGAAACACAATTAATTGAAAAATTCCTGACCAACTCTACTGCTGAGAGACTTTAAAAACTCACTGTTATGTCAATAGTAACTGAGGCTATTTGGTGGACTGTATGAGGGCAGCTGATGTTCTAGGTAGTTTTTGTGTCTCGCACATGGCTCTCTTAATAATTTGAAGTGAGCGAATGAAAATCTTGCTCCTAGAATGAAAATCTTGCTCCTCTCCAGACATAGGGGCAGAGTATTGCGCAGAAGCTCACACTGTGCTTTCCTATGCTGAACCTTGTTCTGCAGAGACTCTGTGGTTTGTTGCAGTATAGAATCTTTTATATGGAGTCTATACTGAAAGATTCTTGTTTTAAAGTGTCCTAAAGGGACGATAATTCCATCATATTAAAGCACATTTTTTAAACCCTAAGGGCCATATCCTCCTCTGATATCAGTGCTGATTTACACCAACTGAGGATCTTGCCCTAAGTTTCACAATAACTGTTTCCTATTTATCTCCATGAGCCTAAAAATGGGATAACTGCTAAAGGATCTGTCAGATATTTTGCCCAGAAAGATAAACACATTGCCCTGTGCATACTAATGATCTTTCTTTAATACAGTAATTGAGAGTCACAACAGAAACCAACTCACCAATAAATGCATAAAGTTACTTTATTTTCAGTACACATTTAATTTTGAAAAATATAAATGCTAAAATATCTCATCTTGTTCATCTCTTGATTCCATAAAAGTCACAATAGAAAGCTTCATAAAACTGTAAAATACTATAATGTTATAAGGAATTTCATGTTTTATATTACTGGAAAAAATCATTAATATATTGAAATGTTTTCTGCTTTTTTCCTTTTTGTTCCACCATCTTGATCTACTTCATTTAAAATAAGTTTTTTTTCTCTCCTCCAAAGCAAATACAGACTTAAGAGGATTAAAAATAACAGAAGTATCTGAAAGTGCGTGTTGATTCCAAAAATGTAATGAATATACATACATGTATCAGCCATAGGAATGGCTACAAACATGAGCCAGAGGGAGACAATCACTATTTTCACATTGTAGGTCTGGGACAAAGTTAGCTGTAAAGTTTCACTGGATAATATTAGCCCTGAGTAGCAGAAGCTCATCTCATTAAGGGTGCTCATTGATTTCAGCCCCTAAAACACTCTCAAAACAGAAATTTGGTGAGCCAAACTCCCCCCCCCCCCACCCCCAAACACTGCCACAGTTTTTTGACATAATTGCTATTTATTTTCCTAAGGCTGAAAGATCGCAATGAAATTCTATTTCATGAGACCCTCAATAGGATGATGCTATCAAAGGGCCATTTTGCTGCATTTCACCTTTTGGAGCCAGCATGTCCTTTGTTTTCAAACAAACAAAAACCTTTCAGTTTAGTGCTCTGTCGTGAAAAATCCCAAACTTCTGCCACAAAGGAATTAAGTGTGTATAGATGAGAAAAATATCAATCTTTGATTATTATTTTTTTGTCCCATCCCTAAAGAGTGTCACCCTCTGTACAAGAGCTCAATCTGTTAAAGCAAAGAAGACGACAGAGATCAGCAGTCAATACACTTCAAGTACATTTAACATGGTTCAAAAGTGGAAGACCTCATTTTCTGGAGATTGATCACCAGGTAATAGCAAATGTAAAGATTTGCTCTGTTGTGTGTGTGTGGGTGGGTGCATTGTGAGCAGTTTTTATTCTCTCTTCCTTCAGTGCTTTTCTAAAAAAAAAATCTGCTGTTGTCCAACACTAATTTATTTCAGTCTTTCCTCAGCAAGCACATGTGGGTTTCTCTAAACCAAAATCAGAGGGTCTGAGCAGCAGAGAACAAAATCCTACACATGCATACTTTGTACATGGTACTTGGCTCTGTTGTTTCACATTATAGTGGGTTGTGATTTTTATAGAGGAATGAAAAGTGTTTTAATTAACATAGCACATCCAGATACACAGCACAACCCTAACTATCCATCCTCCAGTTCGCCAGATCTGTGAGCAGAAGGCAATATACACTCCCTTCCTTAAGCTTTCAGATGTCATTGAGGAAATCAGGGTTGGACTGTTTATGGTATGCCGATCTGCCAAGGAAGAAAGGCTGCATTTCCCCCCCTTTGTCACTGTGACCAATTTTCAGAACTTTCCAAGTGACAGCTCATTTGTCCCTCTAAAGCAGAACCAACTTTTTGGACTGACCATGGGCTGGACCTTAGATCTCCTGCTTTGGATGAGGAGGGCGTATATTTGTTTTTTAAATGCTGATGTAAGGTGGGATGCTGAATTTGACTTTTTTTTTTAAATATATTTATCACCCCTCCCCCAACTTCTAATGTGTAATGTTGTTGCTAAACATGCTACACTGCTGTGTTATAGGTGTAGCTCTCAAACACCACCACCAACAGTGGGAGAATAATGGGTTGGTTTCTGGATAGGTGCAAACTGGTGTAGCGTCAACAGGGCAATGCCAGTTATACCTGCCCAACAGCCCTAATAAGGTCAGGCTGCAATTATTATGGTCCATATTTCTGCTGTCTTTTAATACAGCATTTTATTTAAAAATAACATTTCCAGAGACTTCTGTAGCACATTTGGACAAAGAAAAAAAAACCTCTACACTATTCTGTGCCTGTTAGTGATGGGAGTCTAAAATATGGCATATCAGGTCTCAGTACTATCTGATATTTATGTTTTTAGCTTAAGAGGGGCTGTGTTCTTTTCACTACAGCTTTGCAGGCCATTAGTCTTCTTACAGCAGTTTTATTTCCCCTGAGGCATCTAGTACAAAGTGTTTGAAAGTAGCTTGTGGGGGTGTACAGGTTTGTTTGTTTTTTTAAATGCACATGGTGTTAAATATTAGGCCAGCCCCTTAAAGACACTAGGAGTAAACCCAGCCTGTGGCAAGATTCCCATTCATTTCAACAGGAGCAGGATTGGGCAGCTGCATGCTACCAAACTTCTGACACCCCTCCAAGGTCCGGCTACTATCAATGGCTAGGGGCCAGATTGTTCTCTTCACTTTTATTCACAGACACAGTAGATCTGGCAGAGGGGCAAATAAAAGTGGAGTGCCAATCCCCAGGTTTCTTGACCCTATAAAAGTCTCTGCCCGAAACAGTGCTCTCTCATGCCAAGTCTCCTCTCCAAATGCTGTGGCGAAACAGGTGGTAAGATGCTGTTGACAGGGTCAGCATTTCCTGACTGTTCCCCAAGAGAAGAGGGATTTGGAGGTAAAAACCACCTAGGAAGGCCTGAGCAACTGGGCTCTTCCAAAATCCTTGTTGGTAGGGTGGGCGAAGGGGCTGGAAAGACATGCACAGGAACATGGGGGCCCCTTGAAGGAACAATGGAGTGGAAATTGAGTCAGAGGGAATTGGAACAGACCCCTAGCTGAGTAGCACCTAAGAGTCTCCCAGGGAGGATAAACAATGCCTTGATGGTGTGCTACATTTAATGCACATCCAGAGCATGCTATGTATACAAAGGAACCTTGTCAGACAGTCACATGGATAAATTTCAGTGTAATGCCCAATTTCCAAAATGGTTTGGTATGGTTATTTTTTTAAAGTATAGACAAGCGAGGATAAAAAGATCTCAATCAAAGTGACATTTGTCTGCTTTGTTTAGAAGCAAAGTAATGTGGCTATTTTATCGATTTAAAAAGATGCATGCGAAATGGTGTCTTTGCCAGGGTGGATTCTAAGCTGTAAGGAAAGTTCTATACACAATGGTGACTGGATCTGGGGGGAGTACAGTTCATTTATCTGCATTCAGAGTGTAGACCTTCGTGACTGACTGGTGCCTTTCCTAAGTAGGAAATGTTATAGATGTATAGATCCGGATAAGTAAGATTAAAAACTATCTTCCCCTTAACTATATGATCATGGCGTCCACGCTGTATTACACGCTAATGAGTACAGCCACACACGCCTGTACATGAAATAATTCTAACCGTACTGCACTGGAAAGCAACAAAATTAATACAATCAGCATCTGTCCACTGACACTACCAGTCAGTACATCAGTTATTGCCATTAAATGTAAGTCTATTCCTAAACCACACAAGAGTTAACTTACATCCTGTCACCTTCACATACAGCTAGAGTCTTTAAAAACAAATTAACAAACAGAGGCTTCAAATGGAAGGTATTATTAAAAAACTGATCAAGCCCTATGCCATGACTTGGAGATTGTGTAATTTTTGTAAAAATCACATTATGTATCGTACAATACATTTTTACAGAAAGCCTGGCATCTAGCAATAAGAGGTAGAACTACTCCAAACTATGTTTCCTGCTGCAGGAAAAATTCATTTTTCTTTACAGTAATTAAAAAAAAGTTTAAAAAATTGACAAAAAAGTTGCAGGTTAGGCCCCATAATTTAAACAAAATAATCTAGGAAAACAACACTCATCTGTCAGGTACACTGAAAAGTCCATTAAAGTGTTTAAAAAAAAAAGTTGCATAGGAAAGGGACATTTCAGAACACAAGCTACAACGCTGGCAATAGTTTGTCTGTGCTGGGAGTGAAGTACCTTTAAGTTTTCCTTCTCTTGACACTACAAGTATAGACTTTAAGAGCAAGTTAGTGTAGCAGCACTTTCCAGTAGTGTAGTAAAGACATTGAATTAGCCTGGAGGTCAGTTTTGTTCTGCCAGACAGAAAAAAGAAAAACAAACACTGATTCACAACTAAGGTAATGTCAGTTCCTCTGACATTTCACAAAGGTATTTATAATATATCCTTAATACTCCTGCCCTCTGCTTAAAAAATATGAGAGATGCGTGTGTGTCTGAGTGACAGAAGGCAAAAACGAATGTTGGTGAGTGGAAAAACTGGGTGAGAAAGGTAGAGGGAAGGTACAGTATGTGTCAGATTTACCTATGTGGCAGGGAAGCAGAGAGCATTTTAATATTTGGCTGGTGACAAAAAAAAATGTTCAGTATAAGTTTAACAAACAAAAAAGTTACAAAGTAGTTTCTGTTCCCCTGCTCCTCCAGAAATAACCATTGTCTTCAGGCTCAAGTTCTATTCTAATTTGAGGCACAACTTTCACTGGAGTTCGTGGAGGGCTGAATGCAAAAAGAAAACAAGATAAAACATCTGGACTGAATTTATGTTTCTAGTGCATTTTGAAAGGGTCAAGTGATTTCTCCCCAACTCCATTACAAAATACCACTTCTGACTTACTAGTGCATGCAACTATTGACAAGTCACATGAAAATAAAGCACATTTACTGTTTTAATGTGAGGGAATCTTAACATTTTACTTCTTACTGGCCAAATAATGCTTGTTAGTCTAAGAGATGATATGTCTAGAAATGGGATTCATATATAGAGTATTCAGGAATTTGTATATTAAACAGCCCAAATATTCAGTGGTGGCTGCGGTCTGTGGTATCTATTCCTAACACAATCCTACATGCCTTTATAAATCCAACTTCGGGGCTTGATCCTGCAAGAAGCTAACAATTCTCCTGCACTGAATAATTACAGATATGTATATTTTATTTCATTACTCCTGAGATCCATCATGTCATGCACTCAAAATAAAAGGCTGCTGCTTTTTGTTTTAACACAAAGAGATCATTTGCTAATCTTCGGGAATTCTTGGACAAAATCTCTCTGGCTGTTTGAGTAGTAAATTCAATAGTCAGACTCTCCCACCAGTAGCACTGCAAGGCCACATCAGTGCTAGGCTCAGAACCATGCTACAGCAGCGATGTTTAAACAGGGTGATTGGTAAAAGGGTTTTTATCACAGTTCCACTCCAGTGGGGACGTGATTTTTTTTTTCCATCGTGGCAACCTGTCTGTGGCCCTAGTTTGGCCAGGTACATAAGCACTTACACACATGCTGTAGTTTAAGGAGTAAGTACCTGGCTGAATTGGGGCATATGAAACTCATGTTACAGACTATTACTTAAAAGGCTATCCCACAATCTTCTGCTATGCGAGGGGCCAAAATCTGGGTTCTGCACTCATAGCACCTGTGTCAAGGGCCTGTGACCACCTCACCCCCTGAAAACCAATCCTGGAGAAACCTCACTTCAGCAGATTGCTCCATTGCTAGTGTAGGTGTTTGGGAGGGAGGAATGTTAGGCAGTACTGCTTGGGACTCAGAGCCACCACCCTCCTCCTGTTCTGGAGAATGCTCTCAAACATACGAAGGAGGGGCATCACCATCTCCTGAATGTCTGCTCCTAGTAGACATGCACACCCATGCAGATAGATGCAGTTAAACAGCAGCAAGTCTCTCAACTTTCTTATACTCTGGCTCAGCATAATTACTTACAGGTACACACACACAGTCTGTCTTGATACACAACTCTAAAATTTAAAGAAAATCCTATCTATCAATGAGACGACTTTGCTTTTGTGGCAGCAATTCTTTCAGGGTAATAAGTTCCTCAAGGTCCCTCTGCTAAGCTATAACAACTCAGCTTTTATTATGTGTGTCCTGACACAATTAAGTCAATGGAAAAATTCCCATTAACATCAATGGGAACTAGATTGAACCCCATACAGATTTTATTTGTTTTTCCCCCACTGCAAAGCAAGCCTCCCTTTCAGCCTGGACCTATCATATACCTCATGAGAGCCACACTTTCATTGTATTTATTGAACATACAATACACCTCATGAGACCGTGCTGCGGAAGCTCCTACCTTGGCATAGTGTGTGACTGAAGGAAAGGAATTTTATCAGCATGATGTATGGCGTTCGAGGAATGTTGGTGATTTTTCTCCTGTTTAAGAAAAAACAAAGTCGTTTGTCACAGCATTCAGCCATTCAAAATATAAAGTTCCCCTCTAGCAAGTCCCCAAATATTTAACCATGAAATTTCACAGATTCCGAAAAAGCGTGGAAGACATCAACAGAATCAAGCTGACACAGTCAAAAGGGAAAAAAACTCTGCCATCAGTGTGACACAAAATGCTAATTTTCAAATGTTGCTACTTAAACTGCAACCTTGCCTCTGTGCATGCAAAAAGGTAGATACCCATGCACCCACCACTACATGCATATTTCGTTGGCCCAGCACTGTTTGAAACTTCACCTCTAAGGTTCCTGCCAACCAAATATAGCATGAAAACTCACTCCATACTTAACTGGAGGGTGGTGTAATTAGGGCTGTAGAATTCAATTTAATTTTTTTCCAACTTTTATTGATTTAAATGTGGAAAATTATGGGAGGGTCAGAATAATTTAATGACAGCAAACACAAAGATGAAAAAAATTAAGCTTTATAACTGTTAAGACAGAAGTTGTCACCACCACCTGTCAAAATATACAGAATAAATATCCTTAAATCAAACTAAGTTCTCAAGCAGTATTTTTCTTACATCATCTAGCTGCAAATTTCAATCAGTGGAAATATTTTTTTGTTGGTTTGTGTGTGTGTATGGTGAAAACTGATGTTTACCAACATGTACTGATAAACATCTAATCTTTCCATCCTACTGGATGAATTAAATATTTGTAAACTGCTGTCAACATGTTGCTGAAGTTCTAAGTATTATTTGTATTATGCTTTCGAACAACGCCTTCCGCAGGATGATACCACAGTGTAGACAGATTCCAGCTACTCTCTCAAGAGCAAGGAAACCCTCCATTATAACTTTTGCCTTGCCACTAAATAAAAGAGAGTCAATTTTTTTTTCAAAATGTAAAAATACAGTCACTCTAAGTTTTAGCAATTCACCACTCAGAGTGGGAAGTGCTCTGGATAATTTGATTTGTTATGAAAATCTCCACAGACCCTGAACTAAAGTCATACAGCATTATGCTAGTGAGAGATTACATTATTTTTATGTGCACAGACATTGCAAAGAGATCATTAGGCTGAGCGCCATGATAAGCCACCCTCCTGTAATTCTGGGCAGTTCACCATCTTAGGTGATTTCTTTTTCTGGAATATCTGATCAGCAGGGAGGCTGAATCAGATTTTACATCTACAGTACTGAGGCAATGTCAAAATAAAAATCATATCTGAAACATTCTTTTGCCTATCACATTAACACCACTTGAAATTATTCAGATGGAGTAAGTTGTGAAACCCTAATTTTTAGCATTTCAGGCCATTTGGACAGTAAACAAGAATTGTCTAAAAAGCGACAGAGTCCTGTGGCACCTTATAGACTAACAGACGTATTGGAGCATGAGCTTTCGTGGGTGACTATCCACTTCGTCAGACGTGTGTCTGAACTGTCTGCATCACTTTTTGGTTCTCACAATCACAATAATGCTGTTGTATTTGGATTGCTATCAATTTCTATACATATCAGGTTTCTCTGTCTTTTTAAACGCGCACACACTATTATAGGTACAATTTTGAAAACCACCTACATCCCATTGGTTACAATCAGTGGGTCAATTTAAGATTGTAGTGTAGACAAAGCCTAAGTCACTTGCGCACTTTTTAAAATTATACCCCTGGGTCTAAACATTGACGGGATTCCTTTAAACAAAAAGGAAATTGGATATCTATGAAATTTCAAATTGCAGTACAACGCAGCCATTAGCTTTCATCAACAGAGAACATAAATAAAGCCAACGATAATTCACTATTTGACCCTTAAATGCTCATTGCGAGCACCTCAATAATTATTTTAATACAATAATTTGTGTTTCCCCTCCAATTCCATTATTCCCAAACAGCATTTTCATCTACTGCTTGTCATTTTAAAAAGCTGACAACCTCCCTGAGAACTCACGGCAATTAATCTGAAATTCCAGGCTTATTAAACACATTATAACACTAGAAAATGCAAATGGCTATAAACAAAAGTTAAAAATGGGGAAAAAATATAATCAATTGTGAATATTAGAATAAAAAAAAAAAAAAGAGAAGGAACAGATGTAACACAAATGCAAGTCACCTAAGAAGGCAAATATGTTAATACTGCATGATCACCGCCTTGTCAATTAAATGATTTAAGAAGATCAATGACAGGCCTAATTTGTTAAGTGCTGATTTTTGTGATTGTTTGGAACCTAAGGAAACAAAACAGTAATGGACAGTGGTGCTGATTCTACCCGCTGCAATCCAGAACATTAACAGCAAGGGAGAGAAACCAAGTAGATACCACACCAAGACACACACACACAAACAACAGCAGCCAGAAATGGACTAGATGATTTAGAGGGTTAGAGAGAGAGAGAGAGAGAGAGAGCGCGCGTGCTAGCGAGAGACCTGTTAGTAGCTGATCAGAGGCAGTTAAGGTGGAGGCACCAAGGATAACACAAAACTTGAAAAAAGGAAAAGAAAAAACCTCCCCCAAAAAACCAGAGGCCTGGAAATTGTTTTAAAAAAGGAAAAGAGCAAACTTCCAAGGGATAGGACAGATCTTTTTTTTTTTTTTAATTCAATCTCTGTGTGTGTATATATGTGTGTGTGTATCTTTTTGGCAGTGCAAGACACACTCAAGCAGGCATGCAAGAGGTTAGTTCTACTCACTGTCGGAAGGTTTGCTATCACTTAGGAAAGGTTCCTGTTCCATGATGTCCATTGGAATTTTAATACTTGGGACTTTTTCTGAGTAGGGGCAGTCGGACTGTGAAAGAAACGTGCAAAAGGTCTTAGAACATTGCCACTGCTCTCTCTCTCTTAGCATCTGCCACATATTAAATCCATCCTTCACACAGCCATCGGCGGAGAGGAGTGAGAAAGGGAAAAAGGGTTCGTCCACCTCAGTTGTTTCCATGCGCTCAGCGGCCACATCACACCATACTTCCCCTTCCCTTACTACAAAAGCAAGACAGATTAAAGACGCAGTGGAGTCTTTCACCTTCTGCCACGCCCCTTGTCCCCAATTTATAAAACTCTGCCCTGTGTCCAGCTCAAAGATGCCAGAGGGGCAACTGCCCCAAGCTGAATGGAAAATACAGGTGCATGCTGCATTCTCAGTGAGAAATCACATAAGGACTGAGGCACGTGAAAACCCATCAGAAGTATACCTCTGCTGCCATTTCTTTCTGAAATGGCTCAGGGATGTTTCTTTTCCTCTGAAGTTGCTATAACTGAGATGGGCAGAGCCCCATAGCAACCCGTCAGGTGGGCTTTCTTATTCCCCCTCTCCATTCAAAAAAAATGACCAGTCCCAATTAAAATTCAAGTTACATTTAATTTAGTTCCCTATTTCCACACTCCATTTATGAGCTTTTATAATCCAGCAGAAGCAGGACTAAGCAGCTAGCACCGTTACACAGCACTCTGAGGAATTTTCAGTGCAGAGAGGGGTTGCCAGTACTTTAGCAAGTGAGTCTCACATGTTTTCTCCCTGAAACACCATGTTCCAGGAGTAGCGTACTGACAGGAAGGGCTAGACTCTATTCATTTGGATTGCCACTCAGGGAAACACGTATGCACATGCTTACGTCTCACTGACTTCAGTGGAATTTAAAGAAAATGCTTAAAAGCTAAAAGCCTTGATTACCCATTTAAATAAAAAACCCTTCCTCATAACCGAAGAAGGGCACGCCAGCACTTGGGAAAGCAATTAATACTGAGTTGCACTTTGCTAGAAATGTTTAGACATTGTTCCTGAAAAGATATAGGTACTGCACTGACGGACCTGGCACACTATGCCATTTGAAAGGTTGAATAGGAAGACCTTGTACAGAGGTCTTGTGGTATCAGCACTGATTGTTGGGTATTTTACAAATGTTTCCAGTGGGAATCTGGTGCATTTCAAAGGCAAAACATTTACTCTTCAGAAATATTTTTGTGAGCTTCAGGGATGACAGTCAGTTCTGACAGGGATGGTTTAACAGCAAACATCCAGAGAGGCAGTGAAGCCATCCCAAATTACCCAGTAGCCCCCTCCAACAAATCAAAGTTTCCAGGTAAAGGAATATAGTAAATGTGATGACAATGCTGACTCTAGAGGTTCTTCTTTACATATTACCATCTGCAAGAAAAGAGATCTCAAATCCCAATATGCAAAAAAAGAAAAGCATTAAAGGTTTTGCATCTTCAGTATTTAGCAGCTCTAGCAAGGTTACCAAATGTGAACCCTGATAGAAACACAGTAGTCCAAAAAAAACCCCAAAACATTTATTTATTTTAAGTGTTACTAGTAATTTTTGGGAGCCCAACTTGAAACCCTTTCACGAGGTCTGACGTTCAGAACATGCTCTGCTTTTGACACTCCTTGAAAGTGTCTCATGATGGGCACCCAAAAATCACTAGACACTTTTGAAGGTGTAGGCTGGGGAACCAGGGATAGGATACCTGCATGTGCTTCTGAGCTGTTCCCAACTCTGCACCTAATTGCTAAAAATCCTTACTTAGAACTCAACAGGTCTTGCCTCGTTCATTCTCTCGAAGGCCATATATATTATATATGCCCTAAAATGTCATCTTTGGACACCTGTTCACTGACACATTATACACAACTTGCTTTGTGCCATCTCCCGAGGGCAGGTTTATAGAGTAAAAGAAAAAAAATATACCACCACATACTATCTGCAGGAATCCTGTTGCAATGAGTGCTGAAAAAATGTCCTAAGAGATGCTAACTAAAAGGAATGTTCTGTAAGCCAGCCTCTCATACAACCAAATACTGTAATGTCAGTAACTAGATAGCCTGAGTAGATACACAACGTCACAACCACCCTGCACTCAGGCACATTGCTATAATCACTGAAAGTGTTAGAAATCAATCCAGAAATTTCCTTTAAATCAGGCACAATGTGTCTGAGCTCCAGTGATGTACATGGAATGTTGTTGGGCCTGGGGGCAATGTATGACCTTCTGGGAACATTATAAGCAGCTGTCTGACATGGGCTGGTCCAATGGATCAGCTGATTATGGAGCCTAGAAGCAGTTTTGAAACTTCTGTCCTATGGGCTGACTGGTGGGATAATGAGGTGCACTGTACAAGTGCCTGCATGGAATTTCTAGATTGAATGTGCAATTTGTGCCATTTTTTCACCTCTTCCTTCTCTTAGGAGGAGTGGCAGCATTCCTCTTCAGGGAAGCATCCTTCCTCTCCCAGCCACATGAATCAGGTTTTTCACGGAGCAGAGGAAGAAGTAACCCCATTAACTGCAGCCCAAACTCTCTGCATCATTGGACTTTAGTAGTTAAAGCCCCGTTGTCCTTCCCCATTGTCATTCAGCTGGGGGTAAAAAGAGCCAACTCCCCGAGAGAGAAAGTGATTTAATAGACACGTGACCTCAAATGAAGCCTTGGTAGGGAAACGCTTTAAAGGCACAAGGGCAATATTTTTGTTTAAGTGCAAATGGAACAAAAAAAATGCAACTGAAGTATTCTAAGGCACACGGATCAGGTCACAGTGCTTAAGAGCAAAATTAGCAGCTATACTTCATTATTTTAATGCACAAGACAATCAGAGATTAGAGTTCCGAGTAAATCACACTCTAGACAGCCACTTATCCTCTCTCAATTTTCAAGCCAGGATTACCAGCCACAAACAAAAGATCTTGCAGAATGTGACTAAGCAAGTCACATCTTTGTGCGCTTTTAAAAATTAAATGAATGAATGAATTAAAGAGCCGTGGAATACTCCAAACACGTGTATTATTTTCGCTGGTAGTGGAGTTGATTGCCCAGAGGACTTACATCCTAAAGAGCAAAACAAAAAACAAAAGTGAAAGAGAGTCAGGGCGTAAACAGACAAGGGGGAGAGAGAGAGCATTCAGAACACATAACATTTCAATAGACACAGAGCAGAGTATGCTTGTGAAAATGGGACTCTTGGTTCTCGGAAATGAAAGTGCCACCAGCAGAGGTTAGGGACATCTGAAAGATGACAAGCTCAGGGCCAGGTGCCTGCAGCGGGTAAAGATCACGCTGAGCCTGAGTGAAACTAGGCAGGGAGGAGGGAGTGCACCTAGGGCCACCCAGTATTAGCTACCTAGAGGTTATTACTTTACGATGGCAGAAAGCTCCTTACATCGTCATTGTCACTATCCAGACTTCCCTTCTTCTTTTTCTTCTTCTTCTCATCCTCTTTCTTCTTCTTGTCCTTTTCTGGAATGACGTCGTCAAGGAAACTGAGGTCGTGCTGGGAGAAGAGGTAGTCCATGGCTTTTCTGACTGCCACAAGCGCCAGGATCTGGTGGGACAGAAATTCAGCATTCCCGTGTTTAAATGTTACTCTTCCCCTTACTCACTGAGCACATTACCTTTAGTCAGGGATACTGGCTTTAGCCTGTGTATTCAATCGGACGCTGTTCTTCTCCACAAATGCCTCAGTCCTGTCTGCCAATTAACACGTCTGAAATCTGAGGGCTACCGCAATAGCTCACGTCAGGTTGGACATCTAAACCCTGTAGCTGATTTGGACTCCAGGTTTCAATGTCTTAGGTGACCACAAGTCAGTGTAAACAGGAACAATATATGGGGTTACACTATAACGTGTCACAGGTAAATTACAATTCTACCCTGAAAAATTACTTTAAAACATGGCATTGAGTGGTTCCATAGTTAATGTGTCCCAGTTAAGGTGCTTGGGTTACAAGTAAACAGGATTGATTTCTCTAACTGCCAGTTCTTCAAACTTAACTTGGGAACTAAAAGTCTAGCTGGGTTCTTGCCTTCTTGTGAATCATCACCAGCAACTGAAGTTCTGCAGGCCAAGCCAGGCTCTTAGTTACCCCTGTGCAGCCCCACTGCCTTTCGGGGGTTTGCACAGGTGTAACAAACTGGGGATCTGTAACTGGAGTCCATTCAGATCCCTGCTTATTGTGCACATGAGGAAGAGAATCCAGCTCAGTCTCTCTCAGATGCCTTTGCTAAATGTTTTACTCCTGTTTTGTAAAGATATGGCTCTTAATATGCTATCAGACCAGATATATTGATTTTAAAGGTATTTACATAGGAATGTTTCCACAGTGGAACCACAGTGAATTTTCTTAACTGCATCAGCTTTGTTCCTTCTAACAGCATCAACGCAAGAGTAAACGCGTCCCTTTATTTTTTTCTGTTTCTCTCTCTCCCCCTTTTTTAGATAAACCATACATTGTACAACTACAGTTGGCTTTGACTCACCTATTAACTAAGCCTGAAATAACGTAAGTTTAGCCTCGGTTTCATGATGAGCCATCCGGCATGAGCCTAGCTGAAATCTGAACTGTCTTTAAGCTGGAGGCTAGACTCTACAAAGTATGCATTAATGGAGGTATTGTTTTGGTCACAGTAGGTTTGGAATGAAATCCTCACTTCCAAGCATTCTAGTTATACCAAAGATAAAACACACAATAGAGAAGGGCCTGAGCTGTGCTGTTTGGTTTTGCAGCTAAGCTCTTCCAAGGATCATGTATTTGTGTAGGTGTCTCTTCAGTTTTGGGGGTTTGCTCTGACCCATTATAAAAGAGAGAACCTGCTGCAAAGTGAGCATTTGAATTCCCCCGAAGTGTGGCAGTGTTGGGGTTTCTGGTCTTGGTGATACCAGGTGCACTAGGTTCTTGTCTATGAGTAAATATTATATTAGAGCCTTATACATTTACACAATGATATATTGGGTGAATAATTTGTCCTTCAACATTTACTCAACGTTTTAGAGTGATTCTGATGTAATATTGAAAAATAAAATACACTTCCCCAAAGATGGAACGAGTAAATGAACCACTGTTAATTTTTATGACACACGGTTCCAAGAAAAGCCGACTTCTCATTCCTGACTTAGCCAATTAACTTTCTCAATTTCCCCATACTGAGTTACAGCAGCACACAAGCAAAGGACAGTGAGGACAGCTCTGTCCTCAAATTCCTTTGCTTTTGTCAGTTTGTGTTATTGAGAAGCAGGAAAGAAGACTTCTGTGCAGTATTTAATGTGAACTATCAAGGAAAAACAATGCACTTCTTACATGTTGACATAGCTCAGAGGGAGGGTGTGGGAAATCTGACTGTGGCAGCAAAAATGGGTCAAAATTAATTGTGGTTTCCCGGAAAAAAAATTAACTTTATGGACCAATTTTCCTCAGAAAGATTTGTGAAAAAGCAGCCACAAACACAAAGAGTAGAGGGCGCAGAAAGCATTCCCCTTGTAATCTTGTATCAGTGTGATGGATGGAGTGACAAAGGTTCTTCGCTAGGGGTCTACCAGCTTGGCACTGTAATGTGTTTTGTGGGGTGCTTTAAGTAAAGGGAGCTTGAAATGAAGGAGAAACTGGACACACCACCTACCATGACTGGGAATATTATAGCAGCCACAGTTGACTTGAGGATCCAGAGAAGGGCCAGACACACCACCTGCAGGAAAGTGAACAGGTGGACCCGGCGCAGCGGGACGTGACGCAGATAAATGAAGTCAGGCTGATGTTTCAGAGGCATCAGAAGCAGCTTCAGACGATCCATGAACTGAGCAGGAGAGGGAAGAAAGAAAACATTAAATGATACAATAGTCAGAGTAGCTGATACACAAAAAGGAGTGATAAAGCATTGTTGGCCCTTAATATGTGAACCAATAGTGACCTGCTCTTCGTGCAAAAACAATATCCGCCCACATACCCTTAGCCTCCGTGGCTGAGCTTTTTCCCTCTTAATTAACCTTTATTTTCTACACAGTGGGCAAAATTTTTAAACCTGGGTGCCTAAAGTTAGGTTCTTACATCCGTATTTAGGCATGTCATAAACAGATAGTAGGGTTTAATAGAACAGAAGTACTTCATATCTCTTTTGCCTGTAAAGGGTTAACAAGATCAGTGAGCCTGGCTGTCACCTGATCAGAGGACCAATCAGGGGACAAGATACTTTCAAATCTTGAGGGAGGGAAGTTTTTGTGTGTGCTGTTAGTTTTGGTTGTTGTTCACTCTGGGGGCTCAGAGGGACCAGATGTGCAACCAGGTTTCTCTCCAATCTCTCCGATACAGGCTCTTATAAGTTCAGAATAGTGAGTACTAGGTAGATAAAGCGAGTTAGGCTTATGGTTGTTTTCTTTATTTGCAAATATGTATTTGGCTGGAAGGAGTTCAAATGTGTATTTGGCTGGAAGGAGTTCAAATTGGTATTTTGCTGAAAGGATTTTAATTTGTACTTGTATACTTAGGCTGGGAGGGTATTCCCAGTGTCTATAGCTGAAAGACCCTGTAACATATTCCGTTTTAAATTTACAAAGATAATTTTTACTGTTTTTCTCTCTTTAATTAAAAGCTTTTCTTGTTTAAGAACCTGATAGTTTTTTTATTCTGGTGAGACCCCAGTGGCCAGGGTCTGGATTCACCAAAGAATTGGTGGGGAGAAAGGAGGGAAAGGGGAGAGAAAGGTTAATTTCTCTCTCTGTTAGGATTACTTTCTCTCTCAGGGAGAGTCTGGGAGGGGGAGAGGGAAGGTGAATTTTCCTCTCTGTTTAAAGATTCAAGGAGTTTGAATCACAGTGATCTTCCAGGGTAACCCAGGGAGGGAAAGCCTGGGAGAGGCAACGGTGAGGGAAAGGATTTACTTTCCTTGTGTTAAGATCCAGAGGGACTGGGTCTTGGGGGTCCCAGGCAAGGTTTTGGGGGGACCAGAGTGTACCAGGCACTGGAATTCCTGGTTGGTGGCAGTGCTACAAGTACTAAACTGGTAATTGAGCTTAGAGAAATTCATGCTGGTACCCCATCTTTTGGACGCTAAGGTTCAGAGTGGGGAATTATACCATGACAAGGCAGCTAAATAGAAGTCACTTGATTTTCAAAGGTGCTAAAAGCTGGTAGCTCCCATGGATTTCAATGGGATTTGTGGTTGCCCAGCACTTCTCAAAGTCAAGCCAGTTACATTAAGGTGCCCAAATATGGATTTAGGTGCCTAACATTAGGCATCTGGGTTTGGAAATGTTGGACAGTGTGTAAAATGAGAGCCTGGGTGCAAGATCCTTAGCTGGTGCAAAGGATATAGTTCTATAGGAGCGGCATCGATTGCCAGCAGCTGAGGACCTGACTGTCACAAACAAACCAGCCCGAGGAGCTGGTAAGAGGGGAAGTGCCTCTAGCCCCACTGGAAGAGACAGGTTGGAGCGAATCCCCAGCCGGGATTTCCTGTCACTCAGAAGTTGTCCTTGGACAGCTGAAAAACAAACAATGCCCACCTGGGCCAGAGCACTGAGAAATTCTGCTTGGAAGAACAAGGGGTAGTGAATATTACAGTCGACTGTTTGTCCCTTGCCAGAGCACTGGCCTGATGCCTGCTTCTGAAATCAGATTCATCTTAATCTAGGGGGTGAAAAGGCCATTTTTAAAAGGACTAAGTAAATTCTGATGGCATCCACAGAGCATGTAGTCTTTTCCCATGAAAACACTCCTAAGTGGAGAAGAAGTTTGCAATTAGCAGGTGATAGAAAGTAGCAAAACCACTTCCAGCTTCCTAATGCCAATTAAAGTGACTGCCCTGGGAGAAAGGCTCCCTTACGCAACATTTCCTCGGTGACAAAGAAAGGGGGCTCGGCTTTGCTCAGTTATTCCCACCAGTTCATGCTGGAGAATAATACCAGCTCCACGAATCCTGTTAACTTGATTCTCTAATGCAAAGCAGCAGGCCCAGTTACAGGCCCGAGCAGGACTATGGCAAGTGAACACGCACTGTTCTCAGTATTTTTGTCAGTAAGGGGCCAGAGAGATGGTTTTAAATCACTCTCTGAGAACACACTTAAAAGGTCACGATTGCTTCTTGTGGCACTGACTGTGCTCGGAAGGCCGGATCTTGGTGCTCTCCTGTGGAAAGGTTGCTTTTATTTGGTATCATCTACAAGACGATATTTGTGTGATAATATTTGTGAAGCCTTGGTAAGAGCCTTTGGAATGAAAATGAGGTGGAGGGGGAGGGAAAGGGAAAATAGTTAAAACAAGAGCAATGGTTAATGATTACCATCCTCTTGACAAGGTCCTTTAAAGAATCTACCCTTAAATATCAGTGTGGCTTTGGTTGCTATGGGAACTTACCTGCACTCCATTCAGGGAAGCGACACCCATGTATAGGAACACTCCATAGAGCACAGGCATAGGTATAAACTAGGGGAAGGAAAAGAATGGTGGAAAAACTACAGTGAATAACCTCAAACAATCATCTAGTTGGTACACAGAGAGTAACACAATTCATAGCCTGTGCTAGCCCTGAATTTCGTACGAGTAATGCCAAGTCAGAGAAATTAGCAAGTTTTATACTGTATTTTAGTGAACGGGAGAGCACTTGTTGTGTTAAAAATAAATAGCTAAAGGACAGATGTAATTACCTTGGGAGACAACAGGGCTCATACAACACAAAAATATGCCCAACAGAGAAGGGAAGAGGAGCCAGCCTAACCAGGAGGCAGAGTCAGGGAGTAGGAAACCTTCCAATAAGGTTAAAAGTTTTTTAAAAGTTGTAAAACAAGCCTGTGTCCCTGCACTTGTGGGTTTGAATAAAACTGGAAGTCAAAATGCTGCCTCCCAAAAGGAAAGCGACTATATTCCCATCATATTGCCAGCCTCTGGAAAGACTAAAAATCTGCAAAGGAAGGTTGTTCTCATAAGAGTTCCAAACCAGAGATTAGATAATGATGTGAATAAAACCTCTTATTCTTTGTCCAATCCTTGACCCACGTTAATTCATAACTAGTCACAGGCTAACAATTGTGAGTCATCATCTCACTTGCTAAACCTGCCTTCCAAACACCACCACCACTTTGCACTCACGTAAGTGGCAAGCCAGCCCACGCTACACAACAGGCCCCTTTGCAGTGGAATGGGTAATGTTTAGGCTGGATGCTGGGGATCCAGACAGGGAGTGGGTCCACCCTCTGCACAGCACATAGCCCTGCTCCATGTGTGCTCCCTGAATGGCTGAGGGGGTCAATGCTAGAGGAGACCCCACCTTATAGCTATCCCACTCCCTTCAACATCGGCTATTTCAACCCCCTATGCATCTGCCAAGTACTCAGCCCAGCTGCTTGGTCAGGATCTACCTTTAATCGAAAGGTCTCAAAGTGCTTTATACATATTCATTGATTAGTACAAACCCAATACCCTTCCGAGGCAGGTGATACATAGGGATCACTTCACCCCCCATTGAACGCAGTTCCCCGAGCGTGGGATGGAAGCTATTTCAAAGCACTGAACCACACTGCAGAACAGATGGCAGCGCATGGGAAATTAATTTTTTTTTAATCTGGCACTCCAACTGCAGACAAAAAGCCTTTATCAGCAGCAAAATAATGGTGCAGCTTGCCAAAAATGAAAGAGTCCCTCAGCTGAGCAGCATAGTTATTTGTAATAAACATGACATGTTGTTAATCAAAATATCGGACGATGGTCCAAATACAAGATTTGCTTAAAATCCTTAATATAATTTCTTTGACACCAGGCAATAGAGCAGTTCCTGCATCAGTCACTCTGCGGTGAGAAAAGCAGTTAGTGTCATGACTTGCAACCACCACTGCAGGGCAGGTGTTGCACATCCAATGCCTCTCTGAGCTAAGAGTACATTCCAGTTTTCTTTTGAGTGATGCATTTTTTTTAACACCTTCAACGCACAACTTTTAAAGCAGGACAAAAAAACATTTTATTATATTGCCACCACACTATTATTAACCCTTTCCTAGGTTATAAACACAGTGGCATACGAGTACTTCCTTAGCCCCTGATCCTGCAAACTCTTATGCACACACTTAACTTTAAAAATAGCTGTGCCGACGTCAGTGGGACTAAAGTTAAGCATGTGCCTAAAGTTAAGCCTGCATTAGTTTGTGCAGGATCAAGGCCTTAATGAGGATGTGCTGCCCATTTCTCAACTGTGCCTCATTTCCCCACCAGCTTCTGCAAGTCTCTCTGCTGTACATTAATCCTTTGTTGCGGCTGTTTGCAGCACTTGCTTCGCTGAGTGTGATTCATTTATATTCCGTATTAAAAGCTAAGTGATTTTCCTGCAGCCTGCTTGCCACGTCCTTCTGACAGTGTGCTGCGGGAAAGAAAAGAAATGGGTGACTGTGTTGTTGGCATTGCTGTGGTGTCTGAGGGATAAGACATTGTCTTGTCTCCTAAAGCAAGATGGGTCGAAAGTTTGTGGAGATCTTAAATTTTTCTGGGCTGTTTTTCTCTCTCTCCCTCTCTCTTTAATAAAAGTACTTGAGTATCATCGCACTGTTGCAGGAGAAACAAACACATAACTCACTCCTCGGTGAAGTCTAGGTACAGTATCATGCTTAACCTAATCCAGTTGTGTAGGAAAAGTGCAGTGCTTTAGTTCTGGAAGATTTCATTCTGGCAATGGGAAGGGAGTGCTAGCTGACAGACTCAAAGCAAACCTGTTGCCGGCCAACTAAAGAAAAAAATGTATTTATAGGAAATTCCTTATCATTCTCTTAGCAGAAACTAAGATCTGCCATTACTGAGTGGAAGAATCAGGGAGATTAAAAAAGCAACCCAAAACCGCAGTAACGCAGTTATTCATATCACTGACTGTTTTATTAAATTTGGGCTTGTCACTATTCAGTTTACTGCTGGCATCAGAAGGTGTGTAGGTTTGACAAGGCATTCCACAAGGCAGTTCTTACAAGAGCAGAATCCATTGCTGAGTTTTGTTAAAGGTTCTGGTTAATTTTTCCAAGTAACTCCTACTGACCTTAATGGGCATCATACAGATCTATCCCACAGACTTTACCCCCTACACGTCCTTCAGGCAAGTGTGTAAAATAATCAGTAAACTGAGCAATCCTTGCTTAGAAATAAAAAAGTTCATCAGGGGAAGGCCACAAAGTAACAACCAAATACATGAAATTAAAGATAAGAGGAGCAGGGGGGAAGAGTTAAGAAAAACCATGATAAGGAATTTACTATTTGTAAAACCAGCCACTGAAATCTTTTTTTTTTTTTTTAAAGCTTCTTCTCTTCCCCTGCAAGGTACTTGGTACCACCGGCCCCTCCCCATATTTTGTCCTGCTGCCTCCTCTCCACCCCAGAGTCACATTTTCCCCTTTGCTCACTCCTGCCTCTCCATGACAGTGCTCTCTGATTAATACACAACGTTCTCATTTGCCTTCTCCCTTACAATATCCTCCTGTTACATCATTGAATTACTATGGCCCCCTGCCACTGTTTCTATATCATAATGTATGCTACTGTTCTGCATTGCTCCCGACTGGGCCTTTAAACTCTAAGTCCGCAGGGCTGGGACTTGTTTGGCACAACTCTCCTGTTCCCCTTTACTGCCTATATCTTGGATGCTATAAATAAATAATCCTCATCACAAAAGTCTAATACGCGAATAGAAGAGTTCCTGCACCAGAGACATGTAACTAGCTTCCCTAGTGTTGTTCTTTGATCTAATGATGTATTAACGGTAACCTATATGTATGTAGCTGTATGCAAATAAATCCCTAATCTCGAAAAATAGGCAAACATCTATGTTGTAGCAAACAGACAAAAACCCAAGGGGAATGAGTTTTAAAGAAAGAAATCAGAGGCAGAGCTGATCAGTGCCTGGACAGAACTCTAGTAGCTGGCTATCAGGAAAAACAAGGAGATTAAGAAATTGCATTTCTATGATTTCATCCTCCTTGTATGCACACACTTTGCATATTTCTGAGGGATGGAAATATTGCTGATGTAAGAGGAGAAAAGCCTAGAAGTTCAGTTCTCTTGGTCGTTCTGTTCAAAGGCAAAGCAAGTTTTATGAACCTAGCACTGCTCAAATGCATGCTCTGACAGCTGGACCTAATGGGCTTAAATCCAGGCCCACTGGAGTCAGTGAGGAAACTCCCATTGACTTTAGTGGGGTCAGAATTTTACCCATGGAGTAGCTCTGTTAGCTCAGACCAGCTGAACTTTATGGATTGCCAGTAATTCTTTATACTCTTCATCATCTAATATTCTAAGTTATGTCTATGCTCTGAGTCAAACACACACACCATGAGCTGGGTACCAAATGCAAACTTTTCTACACTCATATGTGAGATCTCTGAAAAGTTATTCATGGCAATTAACGTACTACAGGAATTGGATTCCTCAGTACTAACAGGATGAGCTAAAAGGATGTGTCTTATTTCGGATATGCTCATTGATTTCCTGATACATACAATATATGAATGCCCTGGATGCATGCATAAAGCACATCTCACACCATATCCATCCCTCTGATACATGCTGAAGAAACAATCCTAATTCTTCACCTGGCAGCCTCCACCAAGACTATAAAGTGAAGTCACTCTGGCTTCTAGGGGAGTTTTGAAAGGGAATCAGTCTGAAACGTACTCTGTCACCCCCAGCCTCAGATAATCATTATCACAATACTGCCATTCCTTCTCCTCCCATTGACTCAAGGTGCAAGGACCGGATTCAGTGGTATACTCTGATTTCTTTGTGCCAGTGATGCAAAGCAGTATGTAAAATGGCTGTACACACACACTTCTATAATTTCACATTTCTTTTTCTTGACTATACATTCATTGTAAACCGGTGTCTTCCACAGAGCAAATGCTTTGTGCTATCAACCACGCTTCCAGCATGGCTCCAACAAGCTCTCTAAGTTTGCTGCAGTATATTTTGCATGAGTATATTTATGTGGCAAGTGCATGAAACATATGAAGTACAATATAACAGTGCTGCACACAAACATTTAAAGCAACTCTTATATTAAAAAAGAACAAAAAAACCCCAATCTTAAAATGTCTTGGCAACACTGTGTCAACCTACAAATAAACTTTTTAGGAGGAAAAATCATGTATTTTAAGCTCTCACTAAATTATAAAACTACATCAATAATTCTCCCTAATCTCAGTTTCCATACTGCTATGATGACAGTCTTATCATACAAACAGTCTGTTATTGTAGTGTGGGCAGCTTCCTTATCTTTCAGTGTCCCAAGGAGGAGGAAAAGGGGAAAATTTAACATATTTACCTTCAAGATGGGAGCCATAAAGACAGACACACCAGTGAGAATGAATACAATGACTCCAGTGACTCTCTGCTCCCTGAAACCAAATCAGACAGTTACCAGTCTAGCTCCTCCTCTAACCTAGGTTTCATTCCCTGTTCAACACCCCCAAAAAAACCTAAAACAGACTAACGATTAGTTTTTGAGGCCAGATTTTCAAAGGTGGGTGGCAACGGTATGGCCAGAAACATCATGCACACATGCTGAACATGTACACTGTTGGCTAATGCAAAAAACATGTATTTGCATGTTTCTCCGATTGCCTGATTTGTGAGTGCAGCAGTTTGCACCCATCTTTGAAAATCTGGCTCCTTTGAAAATTGAGACTATTCCCAGAGTGTCATTTCTACTTAAATAGCTAAACAAACAAATAAATTACAGGCAAATCAGTAGGTTCTTCTTCGAGTGATTGCTCACATCCATTCCAGTTAGGTGTGCGCGCCGCGCGTGCACGTTCGTCGGAAACTTTTTACCCTAGCAACTCCAGTGGGCAGGCAGGTCGCCTCCTGGAGTGGCGCCGCCATGGCGCTCGATATATACCCTTGCCGGCCCACCCGCTCCTCAGTTCCTTCTTACCGCCGTGTCGGTCGTTGGAACTGTGGGGCGCGGCATAGCTGTCCTCCACGTCCCTAGCTCTCCTTGTTAACTCTCGTTATTGTTATAGTTGTTAGTTAGATCGTTAAGTGTAGTTAGTAAGTAATTAGGTGTAAATAGTGTTGTAGATAGTTGTTCGCCGGGGGCTGTAGCCCTTCCCGGCACCCAGCACCGGGCTCATGCCTGGTTCGCCGGGCTTTAAGCAGTGTGCGGCCTGTAAGAAGCCTATGCCTACCAGCAACCCCCACGACGCGTGCCTGAAGTGCCTGGGGGAATCGCACAGATCGGACAAGTGCCGCATCTGCAAGGCTTTTAAGCCCAGGACAAAAAAGGAGAGAGACCAAAGACTCAGGACTCTCCTCATGGAGGCGGCACTTGACCCGGCGGCTTCGCAGGCCGTGATCTCGGCGCCGGCACCGGATCGCACCGGCACCGGGAAGACTCCCCGGCACCGACCTTCTCCGGCACCGGGTGCAGAGCCGAGACCGTCAGCGTCTGCTACTCCAGCCAGGCAGACCCGACTGGAGCGCCCGGCCTCGACATCGGCCGCGGCGCCACTGGCACCGTCGACTCTGGGCCCGGCGGGTCCGTCGAGTCCGGTGCCGCCAAGCTCCCTCATAAGATCTGGGGTTGAGCTATTGGTCCCATCCACGCCGGAGACCTTCGCCTCGGCACGGGACCTTATTGCCTTAACGGAGCCTACTCAGCTGCCACCCCCGGTACCTCCGGTGCGGGTCGCATCTAGAGGCAAGCCCATGATGTCGGCACCGTCTCGGGACTCGCGCTCGCGATCCAGGTCCCGACGCCACGGCAGATCAAGATCACACCGCCGCTCGCAGTCCCGGCACTGCTCCCCTCGGCGGTACCGGTCGCACTCGCGGCACCGATCGACCTCCAGACGGTCGCGGTCGGACTCCAGCCGCCGATACCGGCACCGTGACTCCAGGAGCCAGTCCCGCCGCCATTCGCCGCACCGGTCGACCTCCCGGCACCGAGCTGGTGGCAGGTCCCGGTCCACCTCTCGGCACCGCGTCGGTGGCAGGTCCCGGTCCCGATCCCGGCACCGAAGCGGCGGCCGGTACCGGTCCAGATCCCGGCACCGAGACAGAACCCGGACCCGATCCCGGCACCGCTATGACTCCCGGTACCGATCCCCGGCACCGAGAAGATCTTCGCTGCCGACCCGTGCAGACCCTTACCAGCCAGGGTCGGCCCCGCCGTGGCCTTCTAGGCAGCCGTCGGTGTCTTCGCAGACAGACAGCGGGTATGCGCTGGGCACCGACTGGCAGGCGGCGCTCTTCCAAGACCCGCCGCAACAGGACCAAGGCCCGCAGCAGTGGGGGTTTTGGACCCCATGGGCATACCATCAAGCCCAGGGCCCCCAACAGCTTCCTGCTAGGCCTGCGATGGCGGAGCACAGGGTGCCGGAAGCCTCGTTGTCTCGCCCCCCTCCCTCCCCGGATGGAGAGGAAGGGTCCAAGCAGCAAGACTCCGCTCTGGCTCCTGAGACAGAGGCGAGGGCCGAGGGTGACCCCCCATTGGACACTTTCTTGCCGGGGGTCTCCTCATCCTCCTCCCCTGATGAAGCGGTGGCTGGCACCTCCTCCAGTAGCCCCCCCCCCCCCCGCTGGATCTCAGGGCGCACCAAGACCTCCTTAGGCGAGTAGCTCAGAATCTGAGCCTACAAGCCGAGGAGGTCTCTGAGATCGAGGATCCGATTGTCACCATCCTCTCGTCGGATGCTCCCACCAGGGTCGCCCTACCCTTCATTAGGACGATCCAGGCCAACGCCAATACAATCTGGCAGTCACCGGCCTCCATCCCCCCTACGGCGAGGGGCGTCGAGAGGAAGTACATGGCCCCCTCCAAAGGCTACGAGTACCTCCATGTCCACCCGACACCATGTTCCCTGGTGGTGCAGTCGGTGAATGACAGGGAGCGTCATGGACAGGAAGCTCCAGCCCCCAAATCCAGGGAGGCCAGGCGTATGGACCTCCTTGGACGCAAAGTCTACTCGGCTGGGGCCCTGCAGCTCAGGGTTTCGAACCAACAAGCCCTGCTCAGTAGGTACGCGTTTAACTCGTGGGTGGCAGCGGACAAATTTAAAGAGCTGCTGCCGCAAGACGCCCACCAGGAATTTGCGGCCATCCTAGACGAGGGCAAGAAGGTTGCACGAACATCGTTGCAAGCTTCTTTGGACGCTGCAGACTTGGCTGCCCGCACCCTCGCCTCGGGGGTAACGATGCGCCGTATCTCCTGGCTGCAGGTCTCTGGCCTTCCACCGGAGCTCCAACATACCATCCAGGACCTCCCGTTCGAAGGCCAGGGCCTGTTTTCGGAAAAGACAGACCCCAGACTTAAGAGTCTCAAGGACAATCGGGTCATTATGCGCTCCCTAGGGATGCACACGCCGGGAACGCAGCGCAGACCCTTCCGGCCACAGCAGCAACAGCAGCGCAGGCCATACCCCCAGTTCCGCCAACGGCAGGACCTCAATAGGCGCCGTGGCAGGAATGGAAGGCGTAGGCATTCGGGGAACCAAGGGGGGCAGAATCAAAGCTCCTCTAAGCCCCCGCCTGGACCCAAGCCTTCATTTTGAAGGTGCGCCCGAGGGCGCAGTAACAGTTTCCCCCACGGATCCTTCCCCCCCGTTTTCCAACCGCCTTTCGTTTTTCCTTCCGGCGTGGACCCAAATAACATCGGACCGCTGGGTCTTGCGTACGGTGCAGACGGGATACCGCCTGCAGTTTACATCGTTTCCTCCTTCCCGCCCCCCTTCCTCGTCCCTTTTCAGGGACCCCTCTCACGAGCAATTCCTTCGACAGGAGGTACAGACGCTCCTCAACAAAGGAGCTATAGAGGCGGTTCCGGAAAACAAGAAAGGCAAGGGGTTTTATTCCCGCTACTTTCTGATCGCCAAGGCCAAGGGAGGCCTCAGGCCTATCCTCGACCTGCGAGAGCTCAACAAATACCTGGTGAAGTTGAAGTTCAGCATGGTATCCCTGGGGACCATTATCCCATCCCTGGATCCGGGAGACTGGTACGCCGCCCTCGACATGCAGGACGCTTATTTTCACATTGCCATTTGGCCACACCACAGACGTTTCCTTCGTTTCGTGGTGGGCCCCCTTCACTACCAATTTGCAGTCCTCCCATTTGGCCTTTCTACGGCCCCGAGGGTCTTTACAAAATGCATGGCAGTCGTTGTGGCACATCTTCGGCGCAGTCGTATCCACGTGTTCCCTTACCCAGACGATTGGTTAATTCGGGGCACGTCGGAACTGCAAGTTTGCAGCCACGTCCGCGTGATCACCGGCCTGTTTGCTACCTTGGGCCTCATGATCAACATGGACAAGTCCACCCTGATCCCCACGCAGAGGGTGGAGTTCATCGGGGCCGTCCTGGACGCCACCGTGGCCAGGGCTCTTCTGCCGTTGCCGAGGTTCCAGGCATTGTCGGCGATCGTTCAGCGATTGCGGGCAGCCCCCTTGACATCAGTACGGACATGTCTAACCCTGTTAGGCCACATGGCAGCATGCACGTTTGTGACCGGTTATGCTCGGCTCCGCATGAGGCCCCTCCAGTTGTGGCTCATCGAACATTACCGGCCGGCAAGGCAGCCACTAGACATGCTGATCACAATCCCCCAGGGGGTGTTAGATTCTCTCGACTGGTGGCTAGACCAGTCCGTAGTGTGTGCGGGGCTCCCTTTCCACCCACCTCAGCCCTCGGTGTCCCTGACAACGGATGCCTCAGATCTTGGCTGGGGGGCCCACCTGGGAACCCTGAGAACGCAGGGCCTGTGGTCCCCGCAGGAGGTGAGGTTGCACATCAACATGCGGGAGTTGAGAGCGGTCCGCCTTGCTTGTCAAACGTTCTGTCACCAGCTTCAAGGTCGTTGTGTCGCGGTGTTTACCGACAACATGACGACCATGTACTATATCAACAAGCAGGGCGGCACCAGATCCTCTCCCCTATGTCACGAGGCGATGCAACTCTGGGACTTTTGTGTAGCCCACTCCATTCACCTCACGGCTTCCTTCCTCCCCGGAGTACGGAACACACTGGCGGATCGCCTGAGCAGATCCTTCCTATCGCACGAGTGGTCCCTTCGCCCGGACGTCGCCCTCTCCATCTTCCAGAGGTGGGGTTATCCCCGTGTGGACCTCTTCACGTCCGGGGGGAACAAGAAGTGCCAGGCGTTCTGCTCCTTTCAGGGCAGGGAGCCCGGGTCTATAGCGGATGCCTTCCTTATTCCGTGGACGACCCACTTGTACTACGCGTTTCCCCCTTTCCCTCTGGTCCACAGGGTCCTTCTGAAGGTGCGCAGGGACAGGGCTCGCGTGATCATGGTAGCCCCGGCGTGGCCCAGGCAACATTGGTACCCCATGCTGCTGGACTTGGCCATAGCCGACCCAGTCCCCCTGCCCCTTCACCCGGACCTGATTACCCAGAAGCACGGGACTCTCTGTCACCCGGACCTGCAGTCGCTGCACCTAGCGGCGTGGTTCCTGCGTGGCTGACCGGTTCTGAACTGCGCTGCTCCACACTGGTACGGGAGGTGCTTTTGGGCAGCAGGAAGCCTTCCACGAGAGCGACATACTCGGCCAAGTGGAAGCGTTTCTCCTGTTGGTGCGTGGAGAAAGGTCTCCGCCCTATGGAAGTTTCGGTGGCCAATATCTTAGACTATGTTTGGTCCCTCAAACAACAGGGTCTAGCGATATCGTCGTTGCGGGTCCACCTGGCAGCTATCTCCACCTTTCACCCGGGTGGGGATGGCCGCTCCGTTTTTTCTCACCCGACGGTGTCTAGATTCCTTAAGGGGCTGGAACGTTTATACCCTAACGTCCGACTCCCTGCTCCAACCTGGGATCTTAACCTGGTGTTGTCTCGGCTCATGGGGCCCCCCCTTTGAGCCGTTAGCTACTTGCTCCTTACTTTATCTCTCTTGGAAGACTGACTTTTTAGTAGCTATCACCTCTGCTAGGCGGGTGTCGGAACTCCGGGCTCTTGTGGTAGACCCCCCGTATACAGTCTTCTACAAAGATAAGGTGCAGCTGAGGCCACACCCTGCCTTTCTCCCCAAGGTAGTCTCGACCTTCCACATCAACCAAGAGATATTCCTCCCGGTTTTTTTCCCGAAACCTCACTCTTCAGGCAGGGAGCAGCAGCTCCACTCGCTTGATGTCCGTAGGGCTCTCGCGTTCTATGTGGAGAGGACCAAACCGTTCCGCAAATCCCCCCAACTTTTCGTGGCGGTAGCGGACCGCATGAAGGGGCTTCCTATCTCCTCGCAGAGGTTATCCTCATGGGTTACTTCCTGTATCAGGACCTGCTATGAGCTGGCCCATGTGCCTACGGGCCATGTGACTGCACATTCTACCAGGGCGCAGGCGTCGTCGCTGTCTTTCCTCGCCCGTGTGCCCATCCAGGAAATCTGTCGGGCAGCGACCTGGTCATCGGTCCACACCTTCGCGTCCCACTACGCCCTGGGGTCCAGCAGTCAAGAGAGGATGCGGCCTTCGGATCTGCAGTGCTCCATGCCGCGACTTCTCACTCCGACCCCACCGCCTAGGTATGGCTTGGGATTCACCTAACTGGAATGGATGTGAGCAATCACTCGAAGAAGAAAAGACGGCTACTCACCTTTGTAACTGTTGTTCTTCGAGATGTGTTGCTCACATCCATTCCACACCCGCCCTCCTTCCCCACTGTCGGAGTAGCCGGCAAGAAGGAACTGAGGAGCGGGTGGGACGGCAAGGGTATATATCGAGCGCCATGGCGGCGCCACTCCAGGGGGCGACCTGCCGGCCCACTGGAGTTGCTAGGGTAAAAAGTTTCCGACGAACGTGCACGCGCGGCACGCACACCTAACTGGAATGGATGTGAGCAACACATCTCGAAGAACAACAGTTACAAAGGTGAGTAACCGTCTTATATTACAAATCAATTTTGGGGGAACATGTTTGAAAGTGTAATGTCACAAGTCATCAACAGGCAGGCTAAATTCTTTGTACGTGATTGGCAATGTGTGTTATACGCATATCAGTGATACATCATTTGCTATTAACTCATTAATTGGTGGAATATTTTGAATCCCTGTCTAAGAAGGAAACCACAATTCTGTATGCTCGTCAGCACACTTACAGGAGAAAGTCATGCACTGTTGGTCTGACTGTCTATGGAAGTGCTGAGCATCTGCACTTCTCATTGCCCTCAGAGGGAGCCAGGGTTGCTCAGCAAGTCTGAAAATACCCTGGCCAACGTTTTTGAATATGCAAAATTAGGTACCTAAATTCACATTTAAGCACCCAAGTAAGTGGCCTGAATTTCAGATGCACAGCTGCTTCTGCTGAAGTCACTTAAGGCCACTCAGTCTGGGTACCTACATACTGCATTAAATTGACCCGTTAGGTAGAGCTGGTTGCTTTAGGCACCCCAAGTCTGATTTTTTTGGTCACTGAATTTGTTCATATAAGTCTAATTTCCAATTGCAAAATTACCTGTATGACATTGCCACTTTCCCATCCTCAGAAAGCCTGCTCTTGTCATTACACATCAGCTTTTCAAAGTTAACCAGGGAAATTAGCCACAGTCCTCTGGGAGTTTTGTAGCCAAGTCTCCTAGTCAGCTTTCAAAAATCTCAGCCTACATATTTCACTCTCAAAGCAGTGAAAAACAATATATAACTTTTATAAGTTTCAATCTCACTCTCTCACACACATGCAAGTTTTAAGACAACTTTTTTCCCTTTTAGGAAGCAACCCTGGAGAGGATCTACTCAATACAAACTTCTAAGTGAATACAACCAATGAGGACTAAAGGAGTTCTGAGGAAATCTCAGCTGAGCTGAAAATGTGCTGTAAATCTGACATCTATTCCCCCTGTCCCCGAGTCTCTGCCTTTGTCCTGTTTGGTGCTAGATCACTTACAGCGCACACTGATCTTTGCATGCAAACAATCTGCTTTTGGTTTGCCGTACCTCACTCCCAAAAACTTGGGCTGTTCTCCAGGTGCTGAGGTCTCAGTCTCCATCTTCAAGCTATCGATGTGGGCAATGGAAATCACAGTAGCAGCAACATACCAGGGCAGGCCCATGAAGGAACATATAATCATCAGAACAGCCACCCAAAACAAATCCAGATGATAGCCAGCACCTTTCTGTGGAGGGAAACAGGCAACACACATTCTAGTATTCAGCTAATCATCAAACGTCTTAGAGCACCAGGACCTCTCATAGTTCTAGACTGAGGGTAGTGGCGCACAAAATCATCTTGATCAGAAGTTAGCCAAGTATGACCTGATGACCTTCAATTATTAATCATCAATTAGCTGAATTGTAGCCGCTGCACACAGGTATATATTACAGCGATGTGTGACTTACCAAATAAAGGGGGTAGGCAGCCTTGTGAGGAAGAGATCAAAATTGCAGAAAGTCCACCAGTAATTAATTGATCACCATATATACAGAACATGCACATATACTATATGCGGGGAGGGGTGAAATTGATGGAATTCAAGTCCATCAACCAGCAAAATAACTCCATACAAAGGGTATTAGTCAAATCAAACTATGGAAAGTAATACAAACCAGCAAAAATTAGACTGGATGTACGCTGAATCTTGGCAGGAATTTAAACTTCCAAACAATACTATGTTTAGGTACTAAACATATATATATTTCCCTGGTATAATCTTGCAGGGTATTTCAAAGCAGCTCTAGACTGTCCATTCTTTCACTTGGTAATAGGCCCTTTTAAAAAACCATCCCCCAAACACACCATTGTATAGGGCTATTTTTATAGTTAATTGTCACCCTTACTTTATTGGCTATTGTGTTGACAAGGAAATCACATGCTCAAGACCCCCTGCAAAATTATCTGTAATGACACTGTCCACTTTCCCATCCTCAGAAATTCTGCTCTTATCAATCACATGTCCAAGACCCCTACAAAATTGCAGCAGTGTCTTAGAAAACAGAACGGTCCATTGCACCCCATGAGATTGTTATGGCAACAAGAGAACTTGGCAAGTGCTGGGGCATGGAGCAACTACCTAAAAAGCAAGACAGTGGTTTATAAGGCAGAGTTAGCTGTTATCCTACAGACCCAGTTACAACAGGGCATTTCTCTAGACACAGCAGCAGGTCAAGAGTGATATCCTGCTTGTGCATATGAGTCAAGTCCAGGGGTGGGCAAACTTTTTGGTCCGAGGGCCACATCGGGGTTCCAAAACTGTATGGAGGGCCGAGCAGGGAAGGCTGTGCCTCTCTAAACAGCCTGGCCCCATCCCCTATCTACTCCCCCCCCGAAACCCTGAACCATCCAACTCCCCCAACCCCGCTCCTTGTCCCCTGACCACCCCCTCCTGGGACCCCCCATCCAACCGCCCCCTTTCCCTGTCCCCTGACTGCTGAACCCCTATCCACACCCCTGCCCCCTGACAGCCCCTCCGGGACTCCCATGCCTATCCAACCCCCCCATTCCCCATCCCCTGACCGCCCCCTCCCCCTCAGAACCTTCACCCCATCTAACCACCCCCTCCTCCCTGTCCCCTGACTGCCCCCCAGGACCTCCTGCCCTTTACCCACCCCCCCTGCTCCCCGCCCCCTTACCAGGCCGCTCAGAGCAGCAGGACTGGCAGCCACGCCGCCCGGCCAGAGCCAGCCACACCGCCAAGCTGCCCAGCAGGAGCTTACAGCCCAGAGTGCTGGCAGCGTGCCGAGCTGAGGCTGCAGGGGAGGAGGGACCGGGGGTAGCCTCCCTGGCTGGGAGCTCAAGGGCCAGGCAGGATGGTCCCACGGGCCGTAGTTTGCCCACCTCTGGTCTAGTCACTATCACAGAGAGCACATTTACAGGAAAGCCTCAGTACAACGTCAATTAGAGTGAAGGTGAATGCAATGCTGAACAAATATCTGCAGGAATGAAGTGAGTCATTATTTGGAAATCTGTCGTAGAAATGAAGGCCCCAAATCAACCTCTGGCTAGATACATGACATGCATTTTCTCCTTCTTCGGCTCTTGTGTTCTGATTTACAAAGCATCCACAAATCCCATTTGTGGGGTAGTTCTTTAGGAAAGAGAGAGTTATTCATAATACAAATTCCACACATCCATCCACATACTGGAAGCCCTTACTCCTTGCAAAGATCCTTTCATCTGATATTAACAACTATGACAGTGTCTTTTTCTGAAAAGTCACCCCCAGCTAAAGTGACACCCTGGACATCACAAAGATTTAGAAACTCAGGGTACCCCTTAATAAAACCAGTCCACAGCTTAACATTAGTTTTAAGAACCTGTTGTGAAATAAGTATGAGCATAATGACTTACTATGGTGTACCTGACAGCACACTTACGCTAGAAGGGTTATCAAAGCCAAACAGTGCCAAAAGTCAATGTTTACCAACAGTTATCACACCGTGGTATCATAGATCCTGTACTCAGAACAGGAAGCAAGTGCAGGATTTTAGTGACTGCAGTGGGAAAATGCTGACTTCATAAATGGCCACCCCAGTATTTTATTTTTATGAACCACCTCCAGATGTGTGTACTGTTGTTGAGATTTTCAAAGCAATCTAGAGGATCATTAATTTTAAAGGGAGGATGGTGTCCAAATTCTCCGGGCTGCTTTAAAATCTCAATATGCGGTCTTCTAATAACTCAATGAAATTGCTTTGGAAATTGAAATTGAGAAAATTATTGGTATACATAAAGAGTTATGCAGACTAAGAGGACAACAGAAAAAACTCCAAATCACTGAACCATAAGGGGTGAGATAGGAAAGGAGGGAGCATTATTAAGAACAGGATCTGCAAAATTTCATATTTTGAAGATTAGCTGTTTTAAGATCTGTTACATTTGAGTTTATTAGCAGTAACAGGTGACGCAGACCTGTTGAGTGATATTCTAGCAGGGAAAGATACCTGGCAAGACCTGAATACTGTCCATTGTTTTCCTACCATGTGCACCACTTTACCTTGATTAACAGGCCAGAAAAATTCAGTCTGCTAGTCAGTGATACGCTGCCAACAGCGTAACAGGGCACTCCCACGAAAACTGTCCCCACTTTAGCCTGCCAATAGATTTTGTGTACCAGGGCCATGTTTGCTGCTGTGCTGAGGAGCAGAGAGGGACTACAAATCCATTCATTCTCACCACCACCACTTAAACAAAACATGTTCTCATAACCATAACAAAGGAAGCAGGAAACAAATTTTTGCATTAAACAGCACTTTGGTCAAAAGTTTATACTTTGTTACTGGAAAAAATATACAGTGTGTTGCTAGAAAGGTAGAGTTCAGTTTGTATTAAACTGAACTAAAGTTGGCGTGGGGGTGTCAACTTTGCAGAGAGGGATGGCAGGAATTCTTCCCTGCTGGGTTTTTTTTTTTTTTAAATACCTGCCTATTAGGTTCAATCTAGTCAAAAGCAAGACAGAAAATGTAGCTCTTCAGAGACACTTTAACGAGCCCAGGGATGTCTCTGCAGCGGTAGCCAGAATAAGAGTGTCTCTGTCAGAGACAGGGAGATTACCCCAACTTTCCCTTCAATTTGGTGGGAGAATTTTAATGAGCTCTGAGGAGAGAGAGCCCCCCACTCACCCACAGCATATCGCTGCTAGTCATCATTTAAAGTGGTAAACAACAACTTCACCAGGAAATGTACAGGAAACCAAAGAGCCTGAATGGCCAATACTGCTGAGACATTAGTCCTGAGGAGGAGATGGACACTACCAATAACAGGATGCCGTTTTCAGTCATCCACTGTCTCCCCGAGGCTTACTCCTAATGGAGATAAAATGGTTATGTTTGTGAAGCGAGAAGAGACACTGTCTGAAATGGAGGCTATGGAAAGGAAGTTCACAATCCTGGGTGAGGAAATAAGCCCCCTGCAAAATGCATATGGAGGCTGATTCTTCCTTTTGGTGGATCTTCCAGAAAACTGTTTGTACAGTTCATGGCTGCACCTAGCCTCCATATTCACTTTCTTTTTATGATGTTCTTCTAATTAAGGTTAAAGAACAGCTTTAACCTTTAGGAAGCTGTGTGAAGAATAATAATACATGGATGGCCTAGAATAAGATGAACTAGGACTGATGTTCACCTTGCTAAAGAAATAAGGAGTCCAGAGGTATATTTTATGCCAATCTCAGCAGTCAGCCAGCATTTCTTGATCCAGATCCCAAACAAAGGCAATCTTTTAATTAAAAAAACCAGCCAAACAAAAAAACTACCTTTCCCTTTCCCCTATTATTCTAACCCACTCTGAGGTCAATTTCAGGTTGATCTTAAATCTTCATGTGTTGTGAAATAATGCCAATCGTTACCATATCATGGTAATTATATTATTTATTAGGTTCACACCTAAATAATGACCCCAATATAACCCTCATTATGACTCAGTCTTTACTCCTACATTCCAGCCCTTTTAAAATGCCTCCTGTCTTGCAGAAGGGAAGAGTCCTTTTCACAGGAACTCAATATTATTCAACGGAATTCATCCTGCAGGGCAGGCAAAACTCTATAGGGTATGAGAAACTGTAAAGGGCCACTGTAGAGCGTTTATTTAAAAAATACCATTGCATACCATATTGTGACTATATTAGTGACTACAAAGTTCTTTACAGAACATTCATAAACGGGCATTTGAGGCGACTTTCCTTATTGATTCTAATTAAAGTCTCTTCACTTTCTTTCCTTGTAGTCTACTGTGCAGTTAAATTAAAAAAAAATTTAAAAAACCCCATCAACTGTCATACTGGGGTCTGCCTGTTGGCATTTCCAGTCGAGAGTGGATTTACCCCACTATCTCACCACCCCAAAGTCTCTGAGGCCTAGATTCTTAGTATCAAACAGTCAGATCAACATGCCGAGTTCACTCAGTGTAACGGTTACACAAACAAACCTTGTTTTGCATATTGCTTAGAACAATCGATCAGTGATTTCCTTGTACGATAACCATGCTATTAAATATATATTAATAGGGGCTTGTCAAATCTACAGAAACTTTGCCCATTTTGATAAGGCAAGAGAAACCTTGACCCTTATGCTGTAATAAAAACAAAACTGTCACAGCAAAAATCAGCTCCAGTCTAAGGTTCCAGCTTTAAGGATCCTGTTACTTGAGCGTAAGGTAGGCTTTAGATTGAACAAAACCCCCCATGCATGAGTCTACCAGCAAGCATAAGGTCAGGTAGGCACAACGGTATCCTCAGCTTTAGCTACTGGATTCTAGTTACCGCTCAATTAATTCACATCATCTTCCCATCTGAAATGGTCAGACGGGGGATGTCAGCGATAATAATCAGAGCTGTACAAGGGTATTCGTACTGAATCTCGGTCCCACCCATACTGCAAATGTGCCTAACTGGCACCTCATGACTGCAGGAATGCGCACTAGCCTTTCCACCAGAGGGATGGCATGGGTCTCATCACATACGTCTCAAAGGCTAAGTGGACACCATACTTATATCCTGCATATTCACATCAAATGAGATAATTAGATAAGGTCATGGAGGATAGATCCATCAATGGCTATTAGTCAAGATAGTCCATGACACGCAACCGTACTCCGGGTGTTCCTAAACCTCCAGTTAGCAGAAACTGGGACTGGACAACACAGGATGGATCACTCAAAAGTGTCCTGATCTGTCCATTCTGTCTGAAGCATCTGGCACTACAGAGACAGGATACTGGGCTTCACAGACCACTGGTCTGACCCAGCGTGGCCGTTCTTATGTTCTTAAGCATTTTCTTTTCCTTCTCCAGCATATGGGTTCTTGAAAATCTCACAATTCTAACTGGCTTACTGGAAAACCAGGGAGTGGCAAGTGAAAAAGCAGCAGCAGCAGCACCCCTGCCCCAGCACCTGCTGGTGTGACGCACAAATTTGAGTACCCTTCCTCTCCCTTTTCTTCAAATATCAGGATCCTGCAGAACTATCAAGGCAAATTTATTCTATCCTCAGACTGAAAAAATCTTTCCGTGATAAAAGGCCTCTTTTGACCCTTCACCGGACAAGGAATTGAAAACTCAGCTGAGACCAGCTCTGTTAGAAATTACTGTTATTCCCCCAAGCTCCTGGCTGAGCTCCAAGCCAGTAGGGGCTAGGGATTTGAGGTTGTTCAGCTCCGGGTGGGAGGAAATACTTTTTACTACCTCTGGCCAACTCAGGGACCAGTGCGGATGGATTCTGGAATGAGCTTTGTTTACCCTCCCTCTGCCACAGGAACCATAGATGTCTAGTAGTGCTGAGTGCACTGCTGCAGATAGGCCAGTTCCAAGCAGTCAGTGTCCCCTTTTGTTAGCTAAAGATGAATTTGGAAAAGTTCTCACCTTATGTATCTGCCCCATTCACCTGCACCTCACTTGCTCCCCAGGGGGACAGCAAACAGCAGGAGGAAACAATGAGCCATCTCCCTCAAAACTCTGACCACTAAATCCAAGGAGAAACACCTTTGCAACAGGGATGGCCAGCTTCCTGTGCTCCGCTGTTGAGGTCTATTTGTGAGACACACCAGTGTCCCCAACCTAAATTAAGAAGGGTATCCACGCAGGGAAAACCATTTTCCATCTCACTATTGCTCTCCTAAGTCCCACTCTGTGTTGCTTTGGCCTCTTTTTCTTGCATGCCATGGTAGCGGTGCTGAAAACCAATGAGATAGCACTAGGAGCAGAAGCCACAGGTGAGAATTTTTGGAATAACTGATTCACATATGAAATCTAATAGCCTTTTTCCTCATTACTTGGGAGTTTGTTCGGTTAACAGTCCACTTCCTGCAGGGAGAGGGTCAGGGTATTTCAAGCCTTACTCAGGGCTATTTTAAGATGTACCGTGTTCACACTTGGGGAATCAAAGGTGGGTGTAAGCAGAAGTATCTGCTCACAGCATAAGGCTGCTCTAATTTGCAGCGATTAGAGCAGCTCCCTAGGGACCTCTTTGCAAGCCAAGCAGTAGGAGGAGGATAAGCCGTACCCTGACAAGGCCCCTGCTCCAATGGAGGGACGAGTATGTGGCTAGCAATGATCATGCCAGCTTTATGCCCTACAAGGATTCCCTGCACTGGGACCTTTGGTGATGGCCAAGGATCTGGTCCTCAGGATTTATTCCATCCTCATTCTGGAAGAACACCTACTGAAGTCAAAAGGAGTTGTGACAGAATAAAAACATCAGGATCTGGCCCACCATCTGTGTCCTTTGCTTTAACAACAAGCGTTGTTTGAGAAATACTGTCACTTTCAAGCTGAAGTGATGACTTTGCTTTCAAATTTGGAATAATAATCTGTGCTAGAACAAAAAACATGCTAGTACTAAATACCAATCATAGTATTTCGAAGGGAGCAGGTGCCCATTATCACCACAGGCTCTCTCTCCCCGTCTCTGTCACGGAGAGGACAGGTTCCACTTTGCTGCACTCGTGCAAGGTACAAGGCACCCACCTTGAGCTTGTGCTCTTTCCTGTTGACGATGACAGCTGTGATTTGCTGGTCCATGAAGATGAGAATGGTCACCAGCAGCGCAGGGATGGCTGCTGCGAGGTACACCCACCAGGGGTTCCCTCCGAAGGGTGGGATGAACCAGCCTCTGTGGGGGCTGGTTGGCTTCAAGAGCAGAGAGAGGAAAACAGGCATCAGAGTGGCGACATACTAACGACCTCCTCCCCAACCAACGCATGTTTATCCAAGCAGCAAAATGACCCAAACACTAATATATCAAGCTGACTAAAGGAAGATTCCTGAGGACACTGACAATTTGGGATTAATTCTTCCCATATACGAACGTCAGCTGAAGTTTAAAACCTGGAAGTGGTTATGAGGGGTCAGATTCTGCCATCCTTGTTCACGATGAGTAGCAGCACTCTCTTCAAGTAGTCCTGCTGGTCCAGATTATGGAGCGTCTCTCTCGTGAACACACTCGAGCACTGAAAGCAGTGAAACTACATGGGCAAGTGAAGGCTCACCGGTCTGAGTAAGCACAACACAATTTGGCCCATTGAAATCATGGAGTAAGGTGCTACAGAGCACGAGCAAGGTTGGCAGGCTCCCGCTCTACGTTCAAAATTTGTCATTACATTTTAGAAGACATTTCAGCCAATTGACATGGCGTTGTTGGAGATGATATAAATTTGCACTTCTAAATAAACTGGTTTCTAACTGGCTCAGCAATACAATCCTTTGTGGATAGCTTATTTTTGTATTATTGTTGGTCTGATGGTTGGTAATTTCACAGAAGGAAGACAGAAAAAGCAAAGTGAGACAGAAGCCACGGAGTAAAATAACAGTTGTGTGTTGAGACATCACTTTTACCTACCTTGAATTCACTTGGCACAATTAGTTTTGGTGTATCCACACCTACTAGGGCATCTATTCCACAGAAAATCAGAATGGACAAGATAATGGCAAAGTCACTGATGAGCTTCCTGGCCTGAAATAGAAGGTGACACCGTAAGAGTAGCTGGTACCAAGAGCAATCATTTAAATTCAACGTGATGCTCTTGTTCTTGTATTTGGTGGCAATTCAGGGTCAACATTCCCTTTCTGTAGGGACAAAAGGGGCACATTGCAGTGGCTGAAGTGATTTTAAAAGATGTGCTTTGATACTTTATTACATTGTCTGAAAGCCAAACAATTAGGACTAAAGAGAACTACAAAAACAACTCCAAGGAAAAACAACTTCTGTTGCAGAGTACTCCCACAAAAACTCTCCCACGCAATCTTACTGATAATCTAACCCTACATTGGCTAACAATCCCTATTTTACAGGCCCAGTTCCCCACAGGAATGGTTTCTGAAAAGCTGTGATGTAACTCCATCAAGAAAAATGGGCCTCTTATTAAAATAAGAAGTATCTTAAGTAAGGCGAGACATGTCTGGAAGAATAGGTGGTGGGAGGAGATTTTGATCATAGATCTCTGAATAGCTCTCCAAATGAGATGCAAGATAGTTACTGAGATTAATAAGGGTGTTTGCAGCCATAGTAAGACTTCTAGTGGTACATGCAAGTCTTATCTTAGGCAGGAGTTCAGTTTTGCTGTTATCGCGTAAAGCGAAAACCGCATATCGTCAAAATTACATCCCCAAGTCCTTTAAACCCTGCCCGCACCTGTGGGCGGGATTTAAAGGGCTCCACCAGGCTTCCCGCCGCGGCTGGGAGCCCGGTGGAGCCCATTAAATGCTGGCCCCGGCCCCGCTATTGGAGCTGCGGGTGGGATTTAAAGGGCTCCTCCAGGCTCCCCACCATGGCGGGGAGCCCGGCGAAGCCCTTTAAACCCCGCCCGCAGCTCCGGCGGCTGAGCCGGGGGTGGGGGGCGCATTTAAAGGGTTCCGCCGGGCTTCCCGCCATGGTAGGGAGCCCGGAGGAGCCCTTTAAATCCCACCTGCAGCTTTGGCAGCCGGGCTGGGCTGGCATTTAGAGGGCCTGGAGCTCCACAGTGGCTGGAGCCTCGGGGTCCTTTAGTTCGCCACAGGGGCTACCAGCCACCGGGTGATTTAAAGGCCCTGGGACTCCTAGCCACAGCTGGTGCCCCAAGACCTTTAAATATTGAGGCCATGCCCCCCCACTCCGGTCATACGTGTAAAGTTGAAATCGCGCATGTTAAATGCGCGTAAGTTGCAAGAGACCTGTACACTGTTGGAATTGTCTGTCAGCTGTCAATATTAGACGCAAGCCAGTAGCTGGGATGAATAAGGATGTCTGAGGATCTTTGGATGGTATGTTTCTAGCGCTGTTTGTCAGTTTGTAAACAACGGTAAACTGCAGAACGTTAATCATTTAAAGAAGGAAAAATGCAACATGTACATTCTGCATGCTGAATGAAATAAAAGAGCTGTGTCATCTTTCATGCAACATGTTAACTCCCGGTTCATGCTACCTGTCTTGTGTTGTACAGATCAATGCACAGCCCAACCCTGAGAGTTCAATTTAAGAACACAACCCTGCTAGAGGAACCTAACTGTTACAGCTCATGTTCATGGATTGCTGGGTGAAGAATAACATCCAGCAGAGAAAAAATGGATTTTTCAAGACAGACTCGGTTTACACCTGCAGTCACCCCGACAAGGGCTTCAATTAACCAACCGCAGGTTTTGTCTAGACATTTGTCAGCATCTTCAGTTTCAGTTGTTTAGCAAGTTCTGTTACTTCAGTGACCCCACAGTCCTATGGGCATTTTGTAAAGGTGCCAGTAAGCAGGCTGACACTCCCATGTGTGCTGCAGGATAGACAACAATACTTTAAAGTGCAGCTGTAGGCCCCAATTCAGGAAAGCATGTAAGCACACGCTTAACTTTAAGCACAGAAAAACTGAGTAGGGATTCTTTCCTGAATCGGGGTCCTAAGGATTAAAAAAAAAATCACCACAGGGTTTCATTTCTGCTGTTTCACAATAACTTTCTGTATCAAGCATTCTCTGTCTACAAGTGAAGGAATGTTTACAAGTCTACAAATCTGTCTACAAGTGAAGGAAGGTGTCAGAGAAGAAAGGAGAGAAAGGAAATTCTCTCATTCTTGAGTGCAATAGTGTTACAAATACTATTACCGTAGCATGTTAAAACCACCTACAGGAACTGATCTTGCAAACAGATTGAACTAAAATTGTTTGGGCTGACTTGTTACCAATCAGTATGGATGGGCCATATCTTTGTTTGCGTGCATGTGCGAGAGAGATTGTGTGTGTGTGTGTGTGTGTGTGTGTGTGTGTGTGTGTGTGTGTGTGTGTGTGTGTGTGTGTGTGTGTGTGTGTGTGTGTGTGTGTGTGTGTAAGATGCATCCTGTTAATACTGTCTTGTATAACCATATTAAATTAATGGGGTTTCAAGATCACTCCCAGTATTGCCAACAAGGGTTCAAAAAATTATGAGTCAGGTCTCTCCAAAATAATGAAATTTTAAACAAATAAATATTGGGCTCTTTTTATTTGACTCCTGATGTGTTTTTTGTTTTGTTTTGTTTTTTCCTTAGGGTTTATGTTTTCAAGCTTTTCATTGCTACCGTCAGGGCTAGAAACCCTTTTCCCCCCAAATGAAAAAGTAAGTTGAGTTTCTTCTGTGATCATGAGTCTCAAGATAAAAATCAAGAGATTTAGCAACCCTGATTCCCGAAACAATTTTTTAATATAGCCTATTTTGCAAGGTAGATTGGGTCTTTAATATGAAACTATAGAAGCGAGCAAGAAATCAAGATTTCACATCAGCAATGGAAACAGTCACCAAGGGACTCACATGGGGAGGTCAGAGAGAGGAACTCAGAAGAAAGGAGCAGAAAACATTTCAATATGGGTGTGGTGCTATGTACCAAAGAGAAGAGTTTTTAAAATCACATCCTGATGTTTCTTTTTTATGGTGTTAAAGTAATAAATGAACCACAAAACCGAAGTGAAAAGAAATTGGGGCAGATCCTCAACCTGTGTCCACTGTTGTAACTCCACGGAAGTCAACGTAGCTGTGACCGTTTTCACCAGCTGAGGGTCTGGCTCTTGAAATTTAACAAGCCAGATCTCATTGGGTTTTTATAGACTGTGTCAACTTTTCCGAGTTCTTCCTCCCAGGGTCCTCAGCTTCACATGGTTACAGATAAACTGAACTACATTCCAGCCAGGGTGGAATTTGTTTTCTTTTCATTAAAAATAATAAAAGTTCCATTTCAGTGCTGCAGGATCATAAACATCACTGTACTATAAATCCTATTGCAGTCAGAATGCCACAGGGGGGTTTTCGGAGAGAGAAAGAGAGAGAGTGAGTTTTGTTATGTACAGAAACCTGAAACTAGTGCCCTTGTTTTTAAAGTTTTCGCTCTGATGAAACTAGGGTTGGATCTTGGGGACAGGGAATGCTGTTGTCCAAAATACTGCAAACTGGGTTCTCTAAAAAGGAAAGAGAAGAACTTTTTTCACAACCTCTCTCACCTTTGACAGCTGTCACTGTGACTCTAGCTGGGCAAACAGAACAAGCAGCTTTTGCTGACCCACCATGGCTATGTACCAGTTGGCTAAGAGTCCGTTATCTGGAGAGAGATACTAAAAGCTGTGTTACTGAAATACCTCTATTCAGAGATCAAATATCTCCCTGTTTGCCCTCAGCATGAAGAGCAAGAGTCCCAATCTGCACTAAAATTATTATATCTATGTGTGCAGGGCTCGAGAAATCCACCTCATGTAGGAGGAGAAGGAATCTTTAGCTCAAGGACTGCAGAGCTCTGGGCATGTGCTGTCAACTTCTGCAGAACCAATGGTTCCTTTATAAAACAGAAATTCAGTCCCTAGCCCTTTATGGTCACAAAGAAAACCTCCCAAATATAAACTGACAATAACTGAAGTAGTGCTGTTTTCCTAGGACTGCTGAGACAGCCCCAGTGCTGCCACCGCTACTGTCAGAGGCCACCACTGCAAGCAGTAGAACGTCTTCTGGGGAGCTGTGACATCTCCCTTGAAACAGCAAAGTGGCTGAAGACCAGCTGGGAATGGAGAGTGAACTAGTCTCTCATCCCGAGTACTTAGATACACAGAAAAACCTAAATTGACTGTTCTAGGTAGAGAGAAACACGGTGGGCGAGATACAGCTTTTAATGCACCAGCTTCTGTTGATTAGACTGAAGCACATTTGCCTGGTGAGGAAGCTTGATGTCTCTCCTTTACCTGCCCATGCTGTGCCTGATCTAGAGAGAGGACTTCAGTATCTAGGCTGTTAAGAGGTAAAATATGGCCGAGAGCAAACACTGCTATGAGAACATTAGCTTTTTCATTCAATAGAACTTGTGCTGTTAAATGCTACCATAAGATATACACGAAATGCATCATGGCTGAGGTAACATTACTACTAGGACCATAACTTTTTCATATTCTGACTTCTAAGCAACCTTAATATTATGAGGTGCCTGTTTTCATATTCTAGATCAGGGGTAGGCAACCTGTGGCACGCGAGCTGATTTTCAGTGACACTCACACTGCCCGGGTCCTGGTTTTAAGTGAAGCTTCTTAAACATTTTAAAAACCTTATACAACAATAGTTTTGTTATATATTATAGACTTGTAGAAAGAGACCGTCTAAAAAACGTTAAAACGTGTTACTGGCACGCAAAACCTTAAATTAGAGTGAATAAATTAAGACTCGGCACATCACTTCCGAAAAGTTGCCGACCCCTGTTCTAGATAGATTTATTTCTAGGGCATTATTTGACACTGGACTATTTTAACTTTTTTGCACCGCTAGGAAGTTGCTTACTTATGATTTCGCTACACCTTTGTGTCACTTGATCAAGTGATTTCTGTTTATCCGTTCAGGCATAACACACAGGAGACTGTTCATCACCACGCATCCAGTCATGCAATGGGAGCAGCACTCGGCTTTACTATCAGGACACTGAAAATAGCCTTTGGCTACTACTGGCAGCTCAGTTTTTTGTATAAACTAAGGGTCCTGCATTGGTGAATTCTTAATGCTGGAAGCAAAAGCTTTGATGAGATTTGTACTAATCAACTGTATCACTGCACCCCTCATCTTGGAATTCTTGTCTGTTTAAGCGTTATTGTCACTACAGACTCCAGCCAGTTTTCAATTTTTCCACTGTCTGACTTGTGCCCTTCAGGAACATTTGGAAGTATAGAGCTGAAAAATAAGCTATTTTGCCAACAACAAACTTCAACAAATAGGAGGTTGCAACAAACAGGATCTGGTGTCAGTGTGTGCATCCCCACGTAATGGTGTTTGCCCTTCTGCGCTGTATCTATTGCAAAAGGAGGGTTTACAGACAAGAGTACAATATTATATGTGCTGTGGAGGAATAAGGAAATTCTCCCAGGTGATAAACAGAGATACTTACAGTGGTTGGGAAATAACGGCTGGTTTTGAATTTCTTCAGGGCCATGGAGCAGGTGTAGGTGCCAAAGAAGAGGATAAAAGACATGAGGGTGATGTCAGGGACGTAGTTGCAGTTGTTGCCCACAAGGTAGCCGCCATATTTCCAGCACTCCTTCTTTGTCAGAGATGACCAGTCGATCGTGTTATTGTACTAAAGAGCAAAGAAAATCTCCCATGAAGCTGTGCCCTGTTAAATTAACTCTGCTCTTCACTAAAACAGCAGCTGGAACAGAGAGCCCAGAGCTACAACGATATGCTCTCAGGATGAAAGTCTCTGCAGTGGTGTGGCTATTTATTGAGTAGTGAGTGAACATAAGCCAGGCAGCAAGGCGGGTGCATGTGCACAAACAAAAGACAAATCTGGATTCCCCCTCAGATTTTTAAATTTAAAATGTACAAACCTCTTGAGCGAGAATATCGTCTCATTTCTGTTCTCTCCAGTGGATAAGGAGAGCTGCCTCTTTCTCCACTGACAGGGCTTCCAAATCTGCCAATCATTGTCTAGCTTCCTTGTAGCTTGCCTGATCAAGTTGGAAACCAGATGCAGAGTTCTGACGTGCAAGTGGAACAGCTGGCCTGAGACTCAACCTCCACACTCAGATTTAAATTTTCTATAGTTCACTCCCTGCCCACACCACCTAATCAAAACCTATTCCTATCACAGAAGCCACAACACGCCGGCCTTCTAGCAGAAGAGACCCCATGCACTTCCTCAAAGTAGGCCCCAAGACTGCCTGATGTTGTTCGACAGTAGGAGGCTTCCACTCTAGAGCAAGCTCTGGGCAGTAGCAGGTCAGACCCTTCTGTAACGGAGTTATGAGCATCACCTCCACAAAGTTCTCATGTTTCATTGGTCTGGTAGAAGTATGTTGAGCTACTGATGCAAAGTCTGATTAATTCTAGGTAACATGTAGCCCTACCCGTGAACCAACACACTGGCCTTCACACATTCCTGGTTTTATGTTGAAAACAAAACTCTAATTCAGTTGTGGGGTCCCTCTATATATTTCATAGAAACCATCAGTTTACCAGTGAGTGCAGAGCACAAAGTGGCAAGAGAACACCAGACTCCACTACAAAACGCACGTCTCGGTAATCACATTAAATTGCAAAGGACAGAACTGCAAAACAGTTCCCTTACCAGACTTTGTATTGGGCATCGTCAGGCAATCTGAGCCTTGTATTTCTTATGACTCATTTTAACACTGCTGCATCTAGAACTGTTCAGAAAACTGCAGCTGCCAACAATAAAATTGCAACCTCCGTTGAGAAGAGGGGATGTAGGAGTTCACTGATCTTGGTTTAATTACCACTGAAAAATTGAACATAAAAATAAGTTTGCCTAGAGCTGGCAAAAAAACCTATGGAAAAACCTAGAGCTGGCAAAAAACCTATGGAATTCTTCTCCCAAGTGGAGTTACCCAACACCTGACAGAAAAATGTGTGCCTCTATTTTTATATATATATATATATATATATATATATATATATATATATATATATATATATATATATATATATATCTCTCTCTCTCTCTCTCAGAGAGACCCTGACATTCAGCTCTGCTGTCTGTTGTACCATACATATAGACCTTGCATGGATTTTGTGGCAATATACAAGGTAAAGTTTGACTTTCCTTTTTGGGGCCATTAGAAGAGCACAGTGGTGGAATGTTTCTGTACGGAGTCTTAAGGCATTCCCTGCAGTAATGTTTTAAAGCACCAGCTCACCTGGAACTCTGTACAACTCCTACTGAAAACAAATATTTCCACTGACTTCTGTGGGACTTGAATTGGGCCCTTTTTTATAGTAGCACTGGAAAAGATTCTGCATGTGAGCAAATCTTAATTGCGTACACATGAATTCAAATATTTTAGAACAGATAATAAAGTTATAATTCCCAATAAGGAACACAATTTGTACTTATAATTACATTATAGACTCTGCATTTCCTTGCATGGTTATGTCAGAAAATGATCCATTGCCTAATACTCAGCAGAGTCTATGGAGTTCTCTTCTCCTCTCCCTATGTGTACATAATTCTCAGCAATGTCAGTGCGGTGAGAAGGAGAGAACAAATATGAATGCATAAGGAATGAAGAATACGAAATGTGTATCTGCACCATCAGAATAAATTCATGAGAAACAGGTGTGGGCAGTTTAAAGGGACACTGTCCACTCAAAATACAGTGTTAAACAAAACTGAAATAGTTTTGCTGCAGAAAAACTCAAATGGAGGAAACTGACTATAACAACAGAAGCAGTGAAATGAGCTATATACAAAGTGCAGTTAAATGCACATAGTCCACAAACAAACAAAAAGAGAAGACTATTAATCTTTTTAGTTACAGGAATCTTAGATGCTGCTTATTACTATAGTAATCACAGCATTTTCAGATTGAAATAGGAGATATAATATGATGGCCTTCCCTTAAACAGTCACACAAGGAATAAGGAAAAAAAAATCAGTTGCTTAGAAGTGGAATACTGAACTAGTAGACAGCCAAAATTGTACTGGAAACCTTGGAAGTATTTTAAAAGTATACGGATTTATGACCCAGAGATGCCTACTGTTGGAGGATACACACACATAACCACAGTATGTGTCTGTTAGTACCGCATACACTTATATACATGTATCAATATACATCAGGCATGCAACTAAACACTGACCACATATCAAATTGGGTTGGAAGGCTGCTTGTATTACATTGCAGCTTCCTCAGCAAATTTCACCAATCCAGAAACTTGTAGTTGAACTCAGGTGTAACTTTGCTGACAATGATGGAGGGTGTGGGGAAGGGGGGTGACTATCAGTTATCCACCTGACAAGGTGCTGAGAGAGCAAATGTGGCAACATTTTCTCTCTCCGAAGCACAAAGAAGCAAAAACGGTTCCCTGTCAACAGGATTTCTCCCTATCCGCCTGGACAGTTTACTTCAAGCCTGGAACGAAAGGGTAAGTGGGTGGGTGTTTTCAGAGCAGGGAGATAAAGACAGAACTGAGATTTTGTGCCTGCCTCCCCACATGCTGATTCTGAATGTATATTCCTGGAGGGTTAAACCGCTAGGTCTTGGACTCCAATGGCTTCATAAATGAACAACTCTAGAGCATTAATTGAATGTTTCAAAGAAAATGAGTGTTCGGGTCACGAGACACCCAAGGGAAAAAAAATGAAGGTTTCCTCATGAGCCTTTTTCCCATTACCACGTCGTTAAAATAAAACACACACCCATCATCAGAAGCATTTGCCATTAACTAAATCATCCAAGAGACAGCACATTTGAAACTGACAGGTACACTATAGGGCTCTGTACTCTGAAGTACCAGAGCCCGTGCACAGATTTAAAATAGATGAAACGTTTTTGGACTACTTGGTTGCACTGTTATTACCCAAAGAATCACAATGTTTTATTACAGAGGTTTCCTTTTCCAGCTTTGAGATTAGACCACAAGCACCAAGCGGGTAACACATGGACCAAGAAGGTGACCTTCCACCATGGCTGGCTGTCAGTGGAAGTACATTGGTAAGGGTTCTGCACCAGCGGATAAATGAGATATGCCATTTTCTGATACAAGTGGGATGTCAACTCCAAGAAGTACCCTGAAGCTCTCTCACTTTGTCACAGTACATTCAAAGATTCAGCACATTTGCTTCCCAGGCTAACTGTCGACAAGGATTTATAATAGGACTGTTCTTCCCAGTCCTAACATCGTCATGTGCCCCTAACAATTTGTTTTGTTCTAAAACTATAAGGAAGCTTAATGCTTGAGGGAAAACACTGAGTTGGTCCGGGAGTTATTTCTCTACATTGGCACATGCAAGGGAACAGGTATTAATCCCTGGGGCCAGTGTCCAACTTCCCTGGGCTGGGAGTGCTACCAAAGCAGCTTGTTCAGCTCCTGTAGGGAGAGCGCACCTGATGTCTCTCCCTCTGGCTGATTCAGGAGAGATGCTGATCAGATCTGAAGGGAGCACCAGCCAGTCCTATTCAGTTGCAGGAAGGATGTTAGCATGTGGGACTTTAAGGGAGGGGGATATCTGGTGCTGTGGACCCCTATCCCACAGAAGAGCAGCTGGAAACATGAGCTGCTGGGTTATTTGCACCGGCCTCCTCTTCTGAACTGCGCTTTTTTTTTTTTTTATATCTTCACCCCCCTAAATTAATCAGTCACTTTCCCCTTATGCACTTCTCCAGCCTTTCCCCAAGCCTGAAAATCAAATGCAAACTCCACAAACAGCGAGAAGAGCTGTTATTCTTAAAGAAACCAAAGTAGCAACTGGCGTTCTTTTCCTGACAGGCGGCCTCCAGAGCCTTGACAGGTAGTATTGTACTAGCGCTTGGGGCTGCTCATTATTTCTAAAAGCATCATTTACTATGAAGGGAAGCTGAACAATTAGGACCTAATTTTCAGTCCCAGAGAAAGAGCGGAACTCAGCTGCTGAACTACCACAGTGACTGCACATAGGCACAGTAACAAAATCATAGAAGACTAAAAGGACACACCAGGAAGGCAGCGTAGTCCAGCGGACAGGGCAACTAGCTCGTAATCAGGAGACTTAGCTTCTATTCCTGGCTCTGCTATCAACCGGCTGGGTATCCTTGGGCAGGTCACATGGACACTGTCTCCTCCTGTCCACACACCCTTTGACTTGTCTAGTTAAGACTGTAAATACCTTAGGGCAGGGACTGTCTCTTACTAGGCGTTTGTACAGTGCCTAGCATAACAGAGCCTCAATTTCAGTTGAGGCCTCTCGATGTTACTGTAATACAAACAAACAAAAATAATAATAAAGAAAACTCAGCCAGCAGCTCTGCATTCTTAGATTAAATTTCCTGTTTTAAATCCCAACTTCATCTTCATTCGGGAAAACCAAACAAAAGTTTGAAGCCACCACGTTCTATTTCTTTTCTCCTTCTCTTCCAAAAGTTGGCCTCCCAGGTGAGCTCTCATGTGCCCAAACTACAGCAAATTAAAGTTTGTAATGAGAGAACTAGTACAGTGGTCCATGTTAACATCTTTAGAACCACAGGCCTGATCAGATCTGCGTGGGAAGGTCCCTCCAGTCACCAGGAGTCCACTGGCCTCATGGGCACAAGTGCTGACCTACACAGTCACAGACTCATAGCAGATCAGGGTTGGAAGAGACCTCAGGAGGTCATCTAGTACAACCCCCTTCTCAAAGCAGGACCAACTCCAATCACAAGGATGAGGCCTACTGTTTTGCAAGTAATTAACAATACTACAGCATTAACATTGGTACTATGATGCTGTTCGCTATTAGGCAAAAGTAACACCACTGTGAGGATATTAATGGTGTCCAAATGGTATCTATAGCACCATAGGAAAGCATGGCACTAAGACATCACAGACAACCTCCTTGCCCTAAAGTTTTTAAGATCTAAGATGGACAATAAACATACAGCGACAAGGAAGAGGGAAGTGACATGAAATCATGCAGCTCCAATTGTTTAAGTCTGCACACATCTCGTGAGTTCCACTAGCGTTTCAGATTTTGGGGGGATCCAGAATTATAATATATTTTGTAAAATTAGGCACCTATCCTCCTATGCCTGCACTGCTAGCAACTGAAAAGTGAGCATCTCTCTGTGGGCAAACCACAAAGCATGCATGCATCCGACAAAGTGGGTATTCACCCACGAAAGCTCGTGCTCCAATACGTCTGTCAGTCTATAAGGTGCCACAGGATTCCTTGCTGCACATAGCATAGGTGCACAAATGGCACTACAGGTAAGAGGAATACTTAAAATAAAACTCAGTTGTAAAGTACTGGATATGCTGCATCATGGTTATGGGAGAGGAAGTAAGATGGTAAGCTCGCCTACACCTGCCCCACTTTTTTTCATGCAAGGCCACAGTCACAAACAGCAGGTGATACATCACAGGTTCCCAAAGCAAGACTGGATAAACAATGTAGGAGTAACTATCCAATATGGGATTGTACTTTGATTATTTTTAATAAAAGGAGGAATAACTCCCTCTCTGGCTCTTTGCAATGGGACTAGAAGGTTGCTTAGAAACTGCCCCTCTATTTTTAAACCATTTTTTGGAGTAAAAGCCTCAGTAGTGCAGAGGTGCCAAACTATTCCAAACACACAATTGAACAGCACACTGAGATTTTCAATGCCGGCTTTCCTGTAAGCCTCACTTACCTTCTCAGCAGAGGAACTGGTCAGCCAAACAACTGATGCTGCTGTTGTCTCATTAAATATTGAGCTATTATCTGAAAGAGAAGACAGAAAATGAAGCGTTGTGAAAGTGGTGTTTAAACAGCTAAGAATGAGAACAAATTTAAGATGTTAAAAACCTATCGTCATTTATTAAAGTAGTAGCAAATAATATTTGCTGTCATTGTAGCTCAAGTGAAAACAGCCAAAGCAATGTTTACAAATGACCAACAAGTCCTGAGGGTTTGCCTGCCTGCTAAAGTTAGCTTGAGTTAGTCCATTCACTCAGATTACACCATTGGAGCTGCCGAGCTCAAGCGAGAGCAACCAGATGGCAAAATGACACTGGAGAGTGACACAGAATGATTTCATTAGCGTCTCGGAGCAACTGGATTAGCAGCTGATGAGTTGTTGTAACTCGAGCGCTTGCATCCTCACAGCATGAGAAGTTTGAGCATCGGCAGCACTCCAACTTCAACACCTCCCCTAGTCCCCATGCCAGGACAGCTTGAGCTTAAAGCACTCCTGAATCTGAGACACAAATCTGTGAGAGTGGGGACTGGATAGGCATCAAGTTAGAGGGAAAATTCATGTTATAGCTTGCGCTAACATTTCAGTGAAGACACATCCTAAAAAACATAGCATCCTAAGAAACCTCGATAACACTTCACAATTAAACCTGTATGACTGCTTTTGGTATTGGCAGTAAAATAATAAAAGTAATCACAATGGATTACTTTGCTATTCACATGACAAGACTATGCAACTTGACTGGTATTTCACTGTAAACTCAGAATTCATAAATGCCCATTTTTTCCAAATTTAAACCTCTTGGCTACATGACATGATAAAACTTTTAAAGTCAAACCACCAAATAAAGGAGCAGTCGATAATACTAGCCAGCAGCTTAGTAAATACACATACTCACAACTCTCACTGTGCCACAGATATAGCCTACCCTATGAACTTTACCACTGTAGCATTACAAGTCAGTTGGGTTTTTAAGGTTCATTTAGCCAGGGGACTGGGCCTGAAAGTGATACTTTCCAAGCATGTTTCTGTGTTTTGCAAAACCCGAATAAATACTTTTATCATCAATAAGAATATTTCAGTTACATTAAAATAGAGCATAGCATAAATCGTACTGCATTAGAGAAACTAACCAGATATGATTTTGTTTTATAGAACTATGATAGCAAGGTGGATTATATAACTAAAGGGATATATTTAAATTTAGAGAAGATTTCCAGTCCTACAACAAGTGAGATATCCTCCTTTTCCTTGTGAAGATGTCATGTATTCCTCCCCTAAAATTCTACTTCAGATTTTGCAACCGGATTTCCATCAGGATCATATTTCATCCCTATTGATATGGGCCTGGCATGGAAACATGTTTGTATCTCAAATTCAAACCTATTTGGTAGTGGAGATGAAATACAATCACGAAAAATATACCAATCAAGAAATGAGAGTGAGGATTTGGGCATGAATACATGAAACATTTCCCTCCTCCAACAACAGCACTACAGAGTATGCAGTAAATGCCTCTTATGGCATTGTTTCAGGCCCTACAGTTCCTTCTTCAGCATCTCCAGTCATGTCAAAATCCTATGGGCAGACCTGACATACCAGGTAAAAGGTCTATTACACAGAATAGTTTGTTCCTCCTGAGCAGAAACACACAAGGAGGTAAAGTCCAACAATTACCTCTGCACTGTCCTAAGATGAAGGCCAGCACTGAACTGAAACCAAGAAGTTATAATCTTTAAGCCTGAAGTCCGCTCCACCACTCAGCAACCTCTCTCCTCTTCACAGCACACACTCTTCATTATCTACTCAGGTTTCATTCCTGAAGGACTTCTCTACCTCTCTGTTTGTTGTGCTCATCACCGAGGTATTGGGAAGCCTTACAAAAATTTACAAAGCCAGCAACATCTAAAAGCAACATGTTGCATTTCTTTCCTCTACTCCCTCCTATCCCTGAATACATAGCAATGGATTGTCTTTGTTCCGTTTCCTCCAGGATTCTTGTTCAGCTGCACTTCTTTCTTTACTATTGCCTTCCCTGAGGTGGTCGTTGTGGGGAAACGCTACATTCAAGAGATGGGTCTCACAATGACTCCGGAATGTGGTAAAATTCAATTCAAGGCTATTCTAATCTCTAGTAGCAGCTGTGGGCCAACCACAGAAAACCCCTATTCCCTGCTTTCACCATTCTCACTTTCCATGTTTATAGTTCTCTTGTTCCTGATGATTTCAGTTGTTGTGGTACCAGTAAGACCTCACTGTTATTGGAGAGATGTTGCTCGATATAACTTGGACCCAAGGCTATTGGGCGGCTGGAAGAGCCAAACCAGGAGATTGAATTAAATCCAAATTTCTGTGGCAGTCAGTGCAGTCTGGAGCATGAGAGTGGTCATGTTCATGGCTCCATGTAATGCTAAGCAAGCAGGCAGACACATGCTGAACTAACTGGAGCCTCCTCAGAGGAGCCCCACTCATTCCCAGATTCAGGGCATTGCAATAATCAAGCAAGGAGTTCGTGAGCAGCATAGGTGGGTTGTGGTCAGGGCCACATCAGTCAAGATGGAATGAAGCTTCACGGCTAGCTATAGAGGGAAGGAGCCTTTTTTGGCCAGCAACAGAGTTCAGAAGAGCAGCAAAGTTGAACACGGCCTTGACAATCGGGGGGAAGCACAGGAGCATCACGGCCAGCCCGGCTTCCTTTCCACCAGGAACTGAACGGGTATTTTTAAACAACACCTCCTGCTCTCCCCCACTCCGCCCAACCCCTAAATTACATACTGGGGCACATTTTCTCGATAATAGCCAGACTGGTTGAGTGTGAGGATCAAGCTCTTGAAGGGAAGTTCTCATGTATGGGGACATGCAGTGACTCCAGGGTACCAAAAATCCTGTTGACGATTTCAACAGCTTTGTTTTGATTTAGTGTGCCTTCTTTCTCTGTCCCCTAGAACAAGGCCAATCATGCTCATGGTGAGAGACGTCTCTCTATCCTCCATCGTGAAGGTAAGCATGGTATGCTCATGTTTCAGTACCACTATATGGGGGAAATTTCCATAGAAGAGATGTCACCTGCAACATAATGCAACCTGCTCACCTAAAACTAGTCCATGTTTGGCCCTAACTGAACAGAGCACAGGCAGCCATGAGGCATCAGCTACATGTGCTGAAGGCAGAACTCTAGGATGAGAGCATCTAAACACCAGTTACCCCATCAACTGACTGACAGGGGCATCTCTAATCAAACTCCAAGTTGCATTAGTTTAAAAGGTGGGGGGAATCTTTTGTGGCCATAAGCATATGTAGAAGAGTACCAGGATGGTGAAGGAGAAAAATCAAAGACAATGAAACTTCCTGTGAGCTCTTTGCAGGCAACGCCCTGCCAAAAGGCCCAAGACGCAATTCTATGGAAATCTTGTTCCGTGGCCTTCTGAAACTGCCAAGTGCAGAGCAGGATGTAATAACTTACAATGCAAACAGAGCGCTGGTTCAACAGCTCTGGAGCCAAATCTTAATTGCAACAAGAACAAAAACAACTGAAAGTATAAATCTCAGCATGAGCAAAGACCTCTCTCTCACCATCAGCTGAGCTGACTACTTACAGAGTCAATAAAACCTTTCCTGAACCTACTTTACAAAAACAAACCTCACAATACCACAGTCACTGGCAATTTATCACGCTCTTGTATTTTCACACCCAGGAAGATTTGATATGTTCTATATCAAGGGTAGGTAACCTACGGCACGGGTGCCGAAGGCGGCGCGCAAGCTGATTTTTAGTGGCACTCACACTGCCCGGGTCCAGGCCGCCAGTCCAGAGGGCTCTGCCTTTTAATTTAATTTTAAATGAAGCTTCTTAAACATTCTGAAACCTCATTTATTTTACATACAACAATAGTTTAGTTATATATTAAAAACTTATAGAAAAAGATCTTCTAAAAACATTAATATGTATTACTGACACGCGAAACCTCAAATTAGAGTGAATAAATGAAGATTCGGCACACCAATCCTGAAAGGCTGCTGACCCCTGTTCTATATGTGTAGGAAAGAACACAGGGAAGAGATCACCTACTCCAGCGTTACACAAAATTCCCTAGAAATAGGAATGTCTTTTAGCTAATCTGCCATTTGTCTTTTTATTCCATCTTCTGATGCTTAAGGTAAAGTTAGGGGGACTGAGTTTTTTGCTGACAATAAAACAAAGTATTATAATGGGTGTCCTAGTCCTGCTTATGATACTTTCTGCCATGAGGCTTTACAGCCCTGAGATGTGTTCTGAAGACACTGATAGTATCACCAGGATTCCAAGTTACTCTGGGCCATGGTCTGATCCCCTTGCTCATGTTGAGTTGCACCTTCCCCCTTAGACTGAATTTGGAGGAACTTCCTGCAGAGTAAGGGCTGGTCTACATTGAAAACTTACACTGGCAAAGCTACATTGCCCACGGGTATGAAAAATCCACTTACCTAACTCCCTGTGTAGACTCTGCATGAGTGAGAGAGGCACAATCTGCTGCTTTGGGGCATGACTCACCTTTGCCCTTCACCCTGTACAGTCACTGATGCAGGGCAGAGTGGGTGCAAAATGCTACAAAATCATAATGGGAGCATTTTACAACTATGTTGTGCTGGTACAGGTGACCGCGCAAGGTGCAGGACAATAAAGAGCGAGGCCTTTTACATTTAATGAGCCTAGTGGTACAGTGTGAATCCAGCCACCATATAACACATAGGTTCTCAGAGTAAAGAAAAACTAGATAAGCACATTTCTAGATCTTCAAAAACCACTGAGTGTCCTGGCCCTTCCTGTTCTGAATGTCTCCTCTCAACAACAGCCTCACTGTGGGTTTTCAGCTCACTTCACTCATGACTGCGCTGCTTTTCACTTTCACTTAGTATTAAAAGATAGTAAGCAGGGAGGTTTACAGTAACCTGGGGTTCATTTTTGCAACAGAAAAAGGAACAGCGAAAGAGGTGCAAAGCTTAGGGAAAGCACAACTGAAAGCCGAGACAGCATCAAGTGTTCCTCAAACATCTGTGACCATGCCACCTTTTGCCTTTTTAACCTACACTTTCTGTGTTACATAAAGACTAAATAAGAGGATTAAACACCTTTCAGTGGGAGTCATTTATTACAAATTTTAAAAGAAAGCAGACATTGATTAAAGAAAGGATGATTATGGAGTTGTTTTAGCAGGCATTAGTAATGCTGTCTAGAGGAAAATGCTGTTGGGGTGGTTACAGAAGGGAACCATGAGCTAGGACTTGGGCTTGCTCTCTCCTCTGTTAATGACTAGCCAAGAAGTCTTGGTCGAGGCCCTTACGGGCAGATCCTGCTACTTTAATTCTCATTAAATAGCACCTTATGGGTAGTCGCACTGAAATCAATGGGATCGTTCACAAAGTAAGATACCATAAGGCTGGCAGAAACTGATCTTGAATCTCTCTGTAGTCAACTTCACTGGTAAAATGCATATCAATACTACCAGTTGAAGCCTAGGACGGTAAGCAATAAAACGCCTATCAAATGCTTCAGAGAAGCAACAAAGTATTGGAATTCTATTTGCACAAAATTAAAGTTTTAAATCTTAACCCTATTTTTTTCCATTTCCAAAAGGCTCCTCTTTTCAAATTACTGTGGGTCCATTTTCAATACCCTTCACTCTCACTGAATAGCACCTTACTCCACACGTCGCCCTCCTAACTAGCAATGTAAAGTGTTACTCATTTTAGGCATCAGGATCTGCCGCCGTGAGACTACAGGCACTATTGTCATATGTATTAAGACACCTGGAAAGATTAGGTTTTATTGGTAAACGTTGATAACGTCAGTTTCATCATAGACCTCTATGCTACACTCCATAGCCTTCCCCACTACTAGAGTCTCTCTGTGGTGGAGAAGGGCGCTAGCTGAAGAAAGACAGTGGGACACTTCTAAAAATAATGGCATAGATGGAGAGACAGACATGGCTCCGGCAGGTAGAGAGCTGTGTTGGGTCCGTACTCAAGCACATACTTCAGGCACGTCGTTACTCCCATACGCTGAGCCTCATGGTCTACGTAGCTGTATTAACCTGTGCTAGGGGCACTGCACCTGTAAGTACACTGCACGCTGTTGAAAGAAGCACATAGTGCAGACATACCCACAACCAGAAAAAAAAATATATTTCCATCGATAATCAAAATTTGCAGATAGGCCAAGTGAGAAAAATGCAGCTTCAGAACTTATTAGAATTTGATGTAAGGATATTGACTTTGCATATGTTAACATGTGATGTTGACGATTTGTTTTAATGCTTATCAAGCTTTAACTTTCTGAATCTGAACATTTAGTGTCATTAGTTGTCTGAGCTCCTTATTGTATGACCCCTCCATAATTTCCCACAACTGTGAGAATGTAAAAATCAATAAAAACTGAAAAAATAAATATCGATATTAGTCAAAATTATAAAAGAAATTAAAGTTGAATTCTTCCTAGCCTACATATTAACTTTTCTCAAACAGAAAAGCCAGTTGACTTGGAGAGCCCCTGAGTAGCATCAAGAGAAAACTAAACAATCTATTGTTTGTCACTGCTTATTTATTACAAGGTGGCCTATTGACAGAAATTCTGTCCCGGGGATTTCAGGGGAAGCAAGGGTATTGGACCAGATCCAGCCTTTGCACAGCACGTTCCCCTCTTGATTCCAAGGCACACATCTCCAGTAATGCTATACGGTTGTGTGTCTTTCACAGGTGATCCAGAACAGCAATATAAAACAGTTTGAACTACTCAACCTAGTGTGTTCAAACGATTAACAGAGTCAAGTATAAATGAAATTCAGCAGGATAGTATATCACACTGCATGTAGCATGCAGATCTACAGATATTGTGGTTAAAAAGAAGCAGTTTCTTTTGTACAAAATCATTTATGCTTTAAATAGTACAACGGGTCTGAATACATATAACTTCAAGTCACATGCAGCTCTCTGAATATGGCACACTGGGGATAAGTCAGTGCTTTTACTATGAACAAACCCTGAGAAACTGCAGTGACGCATTCTGTGGCTTTGCCTTTAGTCATCATTGGTTTTTAAGCATGCCCACCCCAGAAAAGTCAACAATGAGACACAGGGTGGAAGCAAACTACAGGAGGCTGCACCTTGAAAACGTGCTATTTCCTACCTGGTGCTTCTCTGTCCACACCCCCATGATTTTGCTGCCACGCTGACTGTGGAGCTGCAGGGGAAAGATTTCTCCTAGTAATCACAATGAGCTGCTGAGTTGGAAAACTATTCATTTAAATGCAAATGTATTCCAGTTTTCTTTTAAAAACAGACTCAAAAGAAAAGAGAATGCTCCCTCTGGCACACACACGTTTGAGAGAGAGAGAAAAAAAACACATCAATTTAAGGCTTTTGAAAGGTGCCAACTGGCCAGCATCAAGACTGAAGTACTAAACAAGCTATTTAATAAATGGGATATGGCCAGTGGAAACCTCCCTGCTAATGCACCTCAGACCCAGCCCAAAGGCCCAGCTACAGAGATAAGAGTAGCACAGCTGGCATGCCCACTTCAGCTGAGACTACCTAAAAGGGTGACAGGTAATGCCATTGCGATGGGCCATTTGTCATGTGACACTGTTTTCCAGGAACACGACTTGCAAATTACTTTCCCAACTTGCTCTGAGCCTAGCGTAAAACCTGGGGCAGATTATTTTCTTCTTCCTTCCAGAAGATGTTTCTTCTTTCCATTGTTCACATATGGGAAATTTCTCCAGTCCTTCCCCCACACTCTGTTAACCTTTAAATCACAAGATTTGTTCCACTCACAACACTCCAGAAAAAAGCCTGTGACACAGTGGTCCTTCAGCTACTCTAGATTTACCAGCAGGTATATGCAGGAGTGAGCAGCACTGCTCAAGTGGCTCCTGTTATTCTGGTCTGTGAGATCCCAGATTATATTGAGATTGCTCAGCAGCCGCGAGAGCACTCTGATGGGGGTTACCACAGGTGCCATCTTGTCACTCTTTTCGTTCAAGGTTTAGATGGAGCTATTAGGGGAGGGGAGCAAGGAACATCAGGAGCAGGGTTTTGGTGACCCTCAATTTTGTGGCTCCAATCTCAACTGATCCAGCAGGTGTGTTGAAGTCACCGATCCCATGTGTAGAAGAATATGGCTGAGAACTAGCAAACTGAGGCAACACTGGCAGATTTGGAGAATCAACCAGAAGCTATGGCAGGGATTACATCTTGGTGAAGGGGCACTGCCTGATGCTTGTACCAAAGTTCAGAATTTGCAGGTCTGACTGAACTATGAATGGCATGTAGATAACCACATTACAGCCATGGTCAGGACTGGCTGTATGCCTGGGCAGAACGGTAAGGCCATATCTTTCTGATGCAGATCCTGGTAATATTGTCCAGGTGTTTACACGGACTGATGTGGAAATCTGGAGAAAATTCCAAGATTGTCCCTTGAATAAGGAATGTGCTAATGCTAGTTATGGGGAAAGGGAGTTTGTTCATGAGATTTTTTAATTCCTTTCCTATAATTTTGCTTCCTGGTTCAAAATGTCGCAATCTCCCTGTGTGCAGTTGTTAAGTCGTCATTACATACCATCCTGGTGCTGAAAAACAAGTAATCTGCCAGTTAAAATATTATTTACTGAAGGACCACATTCTTTTGCTAGGAATGCACGTTGGGATGAAAGACCTGATTTTTATTGTTATAAGAATATGCTGGCCATAAAAACAATTGGATTCCTTCAAAATAATGTCTCCGTTTTCTCCCAAGGAGCATTAAGGTTATAGGATTGGATTTTCAGAGGTGCCTAAGGGAGTTGGATACCCAACTTCCACTGAAAATCAATGGAGGTTAGATTCCTAATTCATTAGGAAGTTTTGGAAAATCCTACCTATAGCTCGTTCTGACTGGTGTAATGTGGAGAACACTCTTCTAGCTATGGGCTAGTTCTGGCTAGCTTGTGTGTGCTCGTGGAGACACAGGATTGCTTCCAAGACAATCAGAAAGGGAGGCATGGTGCCTGGCGGCAGGCAGATAGAGCCAGAGCTCTGTTTCCCCTACACAGCAGGTGGCACAAGGGGCAGAGAATATGCAACATCTCTTAAATAAGTGTAGCAGCTTGTGGGTTCCCCTGTGCACCGAGAGAGCAAGAAAACATGGAGAGGTATCTGACAAAGTTTTTATAGACACTGTTTAGTGCACCGGGATTTCAGACCTAATTAACAGTGTGAATTCAGTGCCCTTAACAATACTGAACATGGAAGCATGGGATCAAACCAGACAGAGGGCCCGATTCGCTGTTGTGAAGCGAATCAGGCTCATAGCATCGACTCCTACACACCAGCCCTTCCCCAAGATGTGAGACTGCCGAACTACGCAGTGAGTTTAGGGTGTGCACCAAAGTATAAGGGCTGGGATGAGACCACATGCACACAGCCACTCGTAAATTAAACAAAGCCTGAATTCCACCAGAGGCTGGTGTGGAAATCTCTCTAGGGGGCGATGTGAGCAACAGCAAACTACAGTTGTCCTCAAAGACCAGTAATTCATTTATTCTGCCTTTTCCTCTACAATAAATACATGGTTACAATGTAAACAAGGTGAAATGGAAATTCTAAAATCAGGATTTCATGACTGTGATTGAATTAAACACTATCACCCCTCCCCTCCCACCACAAAGGCTAGGATTAGCGAGATTTTCAGATATGGATCTGTTTTTACACAAGCATGAGGGCTTCCCCCCCAAACACAGACTCGCATACAGATTCCGGTTGCGCCGTTTCCTTTCCCCACTCCGCCTGGATCTGTTTAACTGAAAATCTAAGTCAGTTAAATGGACAGCTTAAAATGCTGCTGGGCTAGAGTGGGATTTTCAAAAGCACTCAGGGTTGGCCTAACTTGGCTTTTCTCCCAATCAGGAATAAATAATAAAGCTCCTGCTGACTTTAATGGGAGCAAAGCTGGGCCAATGCTGAGCACTTTTGAGAATCCCACCCTGAACAAATCTACAGTTAATGGATAAGAAACACATAACTTCAATGGATCCAGTTACAGTCAACCCGTGGCAGATACATGGATACTGACCTGATTATTTTTCTGTCTGGCAGGTACAATGCTATAACACTCCGTTTACTTTGTCTGCATGCCAAATTTCTTACTCAGTCGTCATTGTTTAAAATGTCTCAGGAATAACCAACTCACCCATAATGAAGAAAGCTGGCACACAGCATAAAGCATCCTGTTCGTATTTGCAGTTTTTTTAGCTGGTTGCTTCCACCTGTATTTCCAAGCTTTAATCTGTGCCTATTAAAACTTCAGGTACACTACGCACATTCTGCAGTAATAGGCAATAATGTTTGGCCTAATCCTCTATGACTATTACGCAAAAATACTGTATTACACACACACTCCTCTCATCCGTATACCAGCCTTGTGCAGCCAATCCCCTGCACTTTGGAAGAACTGTGCTGTGCATACAGAGACGGTGTCCCCAGCCTGTTGACGTAATGATCGCTTTCAGTCCTCTTCCAGGCTCTTAGAGAAATGTCATTCAAAACTAAGGATGACAGATATATGAGGGAATGAGAACACAGGAGACCATTTCCCCTTCTTGGTAATGATGTACATGGTGGCCCTCAGATGCCAGGCTCAGAGAGAAATTTAGATCAGCACTTAGGTTGTAATTCACAAGACCTATGTGCCACTTAAAGCCTCAAAAGAGGGCTTTACTGGAACTTACATGGTGCTTAGCTCCCTGTGTTGGCTTCATCTGCATAGGGTTAATTTAACGGTGAAATTAGATGTCACAGGGATAGCATGACAGAAAGAGAGCACGCAAGTGCAAGCATATATATGAAAGTCAATGAGCTAATACAGTATTCTCTTACCTGGCTCTGGTGGCATGCAGACACAGGAGTAAAACGTGATATAGTCCACTTTAAAATGGGAATTGATTGGATAATAGTCTGCTAACTTGATCATCTTCTTGAAAGCATCATAAATGAAGATGAAGCTGATCAGGGAGGAAAATCCCTCTTCTGTGAAGCGGGTGAAATATTTGACCAGGAAGCTGGCATCAGTAGCAACCAGAATGAGACACTGGAAGGCTGACCACAGGCCAATCCAGAGACGGAACTCCAAGTAGTCAAAGCCGTGGTCTCTGCAAAACAAGTGGTGACAATGAGGAAAAAAATACCCGAGGCTTAATAATTCCTTAAAGGGTTAGAGAACTTCCCAAACTGGGAAATGTATGGATTTTAAGAGCTGTGTTTATTAGGGCATATAAAAAGCAATAATTCCTGTAACATTTAAAACAGTAGGCTCAGTCTTTTTTTAGCCAATGATAATGATGAGGGTTTAGTTTAACAGCTGAGTTAGCAATTGAACACCTAGGGCTGACCAATTTTGCTTCAATCTCCATTGCTGTATATTACCAGTGCACTTGAGTGCTTTTCAGAATAAATAACATGGTTTACCACTGCAGAAGATCAATGAGAAAATATAAATGGAGACATAAAAGGCCATACCTCCAACTAGTGCAAATCAGTGTCACTCCATTGATATCAGCTGACCATCAGGCCCAAAGTTTACAACATATCTTAGAAAACCTACTGAAAAGTAACCTCCCTGACAAATATCCAGATCAGGATTCAGGGTTTCCCACGCAGCAGCAAAGGGAATGCAGGACCTGCTCTCCTTTAAACATGAATCATTATCAAAAGAAGAAATACACAAGTCTGAACTCAGGCCCTGCACTCAGGGTTTGCAAACTGTGGGGAACAAAGGAATTATCTATAGTATTTGTTATGACTCAGTTTACCTGTTTAATATTATCCTGCCTAACTGCATGGAATTAATCAAAAGAGGCTGTTAGAAAGAAGCAATCAGGAAACAAAAACAACAACAAAGATAAGTTCCTGCCAAAATCTTAAAGGAAACTATGGGGGAGCTATTAATTGGGACAGGTCCACTCGCTGGGCTCCAGCCAGGCTGGAGGTTAATTTTTCCCAGAGCCTAGGATCAAAGAGGCACTAAACCATTAAAAACCCTAGCTGAGAAGAGAAGGAGGTAAGCATGCAGCAGTTGGACATCAGTCTCTGACAAAGAGAGAGAGAGAATGCTACAGAGGTTGTCTGACTCTACCAGGCCAGGGGTCTGGATTGAGTGGAACTTTTGCACAACTTGCAAGAAAATAATAAAGTTTAGGTAAGACCCAGGCACAGGTCTTTTGTTGTTTTATCCCTCCCTGCTTGCTACGTGCCTTTGGGTGAATAAAATAACGCTTTGTTTTGAAGAAGCTTTTTCTGAGTCACTTGGACCAGCTGCTGGACTCTCAGGTACCAAACGCACCAACCCACTCTAAGGGTGGTAATAGGGCTGTGTGATTCCACCCAGAGAGAGGTGAAGGTGGTGGAACCTGCACCAGAGAAGTGCAATTGAGAGGATCTCAACAAGGGGATTAAAAAAAAAAACCTCCGCTTGCTCTGTAACACAGGTAAAATTCTTTTACCGTAGTTTGAAAAAAGAGCTATACTCAAGCACTCCTTAGGAATTCAGGACTCCCTTCACATTAGCCCCGATCCCTAACAGAACAGTGTGTGGCAGCATTACGAGAAGACAATCAAAGCGAGGGGAATGGGGAAATGACTAGGTCACTGTCAAGCAAATCTCTGCGTAACAGTGCTGAAAATGCCTTTTCCTCCAATCTATACTAGTAGCTGAATAGTTTTCAGCATTAGATGAGGGACTCAGGGGAACAGTCACAGGTAGCCCTGACTGGCATGCCCCCTTGCAGCAGGCCATAGCATGACAGGCAGTTTCCCTGCCTCAGAATCCCCACAAATAGTCCCCAGAGCCTTTCTAAGGGCAAATAGCTCTTGTGGGGTGAATGCACGTACATCATAACAAAAGTCCCACAAACACAGCAAGAATTCCCCAGCATAGTCCAAACAGAACACGGCATATACAGCCTCGGCCCTCCTCACCGCGCCCCGGGCCTCCAGCACCACCCAGGCATCCGTCAGCAGCTTCTGCAGCCAAGCTCACTGCACACATCGGGGCTTCTTGTGTCCACCCTCCACAAGCTCCCTGGTGCCAGCGTCTCATCCCTCTCTATTTCAGAGACTCCCTGCACCCACCTCTCTATACCATAAACCCGGGCTCAGTGTCCCCTGCATATTCCCCTCCCTCCACACCATCCTCCTACTCCACGACTGGGACTCACAAGCAGAGAAATACCCTCAAGTTAAGCACAGGGCCTCGCAAGCTCGGCCAACAATAAGAACAGCGCACTTTGCATTTACTAAGGACTTTACCATGATTAATTATCCCTCACAGCTCCCTAAACTTTACCCTCCTTGCCATTTTGCAGACTGGAGGACCAAGACACAGAGTTTAGGAGCCTGATATTCAGAGCTACCCGCAGCCTCTCTCCGACTTCAGTGTGAGCTACCGGTGCTCAGCAATCCTGAAAATCAGGCCCTGCGACATAGCACAGATCAGAACCCAGGATTTCCTGGCTCCTGGCCCTCTGCTCGGAGCACTAGTCCATGTCTGCCTTGACGGCCAAAAAGGGGCAACTGACGGGCTGGCAAAGAGCAGCAAACTACAGAGAATGTGCTGTGGTGGTATCTTTGGAGACTATGTCTAGAGAAGGAGGATGGTCCAGTGGTCGGAGCACTAGGCTGGGACTCAGGAGACCTGTGTTCAATTCGCTGCTCTGCCACAGATTTCCTGTGTGACCTTGGGCAAGTCACTAAGGGTACGTCTGCACAGCAGCTGGGAGGTATAATTCCCAGCTAGCTCTGCTTGAACTAGCACCTAAAAATAACAGCGTGGCCACTGCAGTTATGGCTAGCTTCCCAAATACAATTCTGCTCAACACCCCGAGTCGATACTCCCGCAGCCACACAGCTATTTTTAGGCACTAGCGCATGTACATCTACCTGAGCTGGGAATTACACCTCCCAGCTGCTGTGCTGATGTACCCTTAGGGATGAATAATGCATTAAAGATTATGAGGGGCTCAGACACTGAGGTACTTATATGGCCCCATTACTGAAGAGGGACACATTTCTGATATTTTTCCTCCTTTAATCTGTTTTACTTCATGCCACCAATTGACTTATTCACATCAGTTTTCTAATGTTTACTTGATTAATCACAGTGGGTTTTGGGGGAGGAGAAGAGAAACTTCTTTCATAAAATGAAAGATCGTCTAATCCAGATATCGCCACAGAAAACAACCATGCAAACATTTTCCGTAGATTAAGACCCTGATCACATTGCTTTCTATAAATCTTTTGGGAAGGCCTGTGGATATTTATGCCTGCTTGGATTAGACCCATGGTTTCCACAAAGGACTTTTGAACTTTCTGTGCATCAGTCCATGGAATTCTTTCTAATTTTGTTGCCACTAAACAGGATGTTCTTGTGAGCAGGAAAAACTGAAATGAATTACTGAAAAATCACAGTGTGTGACTGCAATTGTCACGTGGCAGTGGCTCTCCATAAATCCCACGGCTACACATCAAAAGGGTGTAGTCACAGCAAGTCTGAAAACCATCTTCTCTTTAGGGGAAAAAAGAGCAATATTTTGTATCTCCTGTTTTTTCCTGCTGCTCACAATACCTGGATTTGGATCAGATCATCCAGGCTAGAGGCATGATGTGACACCAAAGCGTTGAGATAATTTACACCAGTGAAAGAGAAAGGAGAGGATGACCTTCTCCTGCAGAGGTCCCAAGGAGTTGCTTTCACCCATCTATTCTATTTCTCTACACAAACGTTTCTCCTGCGTCTTGCTGCCTGTGTTCCAGGAAGATAAGAGAAGGGCCCCAGGATTAATCTCCTCTCTCTCTTCTTGGCAGTGGGGAGAGGGGCAGGAGACCCACAGTGGACAGAGGGAACCGGGGTGGAGAGGGGAGCTTTCCCCTGTGGAAAAGGATGTGCAGGGAGCACGGTACTTATGTTTGGCACCCAGCTCCCAGGCAGAGCCTCCACTGGTTTTCCTGCTGACCTGGCTCCGTCACCTTAGCCCCTCTCACACTGCCAGGCAGGGAAGAAACTGGCAGCTTCATAAATAGCTGTGGATTTTAGCTGCGGCCTTTTTTCAAAGGAACATGGATTTTCTCCCCTTCTCCCCACAAAATAAACTTGGTGTTTCAGTGCCTCAGCAGGTAGCACCACAACTAAGGGCCTGTCTACACTACAGGTTATGTTAGCATAGCTTCCGTCACTCAGGGGGGTGAAATAAGCCACCCTCGAGTGATGTAAGTTACACTTCCCTAAGCACCAGTGTGGACAGCGCCATATGGGCTGGAGAGCTTCTCCTGCTAACATAGCTGCCACCTCTCACAGAGGTGGTTTTCTTATAGTGATTGGAGAGCTCACCCGTCAACATAGAGCGTCTTCACCAGACATGCTACAGCTGTGCATCAGCTTCTAGTGTAGACTAGCCCTAAGTCTGTGGAGTGCGTATGAACCAAGGCCATAGGAGAACAAGCTTTCGATAACAAAAAGTTTGGGGAGGTAATTTAACTGATTATGAATTTTAATACATACAATATTGCTTGTATTATAGAAACAAATGGGATCCCTGCATGAATGATTTCTGTATGACTGCACAGTTGTATACTACTTTGCTTTGGGGAAAGTTCCTAAAGGAAAGAATAAAAGTTGATGGTTGAACTCACAAAAGGGTGAACGGACACTATGTTTTGCTAAACATTGTGCTGTGCTGAAATTGATCAGGCTCTCTGTCTCTCAGAGGCTGAGAACAGTGGGTGATCATACATGATTCCAAAATACTGCTCAATGTGATGAGACAGAAACTGAGATCATGCCGTGCTTTGAGGCCCTCATTTAAATTGTATCACATTATTTTCAGACACAGTCACACCACCACCAATGTGGTAAGATTAATGATGAAATCAAATGGATTCATCCCACTTCTAAATGATTATACAGAACTCTAGAGAGAGATCACAAATATATTTTTACATGGCAGCATTACTATATCTCAAAAGCACATACAAACATGTCTAATATTTTCCAGGTTGCGTAGAAGAGAGATAGGAATGGTCATATTAGATTATCTTAATTAAAATGGCCTCCAGAAAAGCTAGAATTATCAAGCAAGATTACTAAACACCAACAAAGGTTAATTTCCCTAGAAACCTCAATATAATGAAGGAAGTAATGAAATTATACTTTAGTTATCTAGACACCTCACTTTGTGTCTCTTTTCTTATTGCAATCTACAGCCATGTTCAGTTTAAAAATCTATTAGGCCTTTTCCGTGTATAACTACAATCAGTTAAAAAGCTGTCCTGTATTACACACTGCTTTGGTAGGGAACCCACTATTTCCTTAACACTGAATGTTTCTGTAATCTGAAATTCAGATTTTTACCAATACATAACATCACGGGTTCTCTCTTTATGGGGAGATGAAAGAGACTTAGTTGGGTTGGTTCTGTTTAACTTAACACATTTCCATTTTGTATGGCACCAAAAATGTCAACAGTGCAGCAAGTAAATTAACAATAAGTAAGCTTACTCCTGATTACTTTAGAACAGCAATCTCCCAATATGTTATGCTACTGGTATTATTTATTGAAATAGCAAATGAAAATTCTGTGTTGGTCCTCCACCTACACAAAGGGGCGCAATCTGGATGTGGACTTTTACTATTTATATTAGGATAGCACCTAAACATTTGGCAGAAAAAGCCCTCTTTGAATTCAGAGTTGAGAAAGAAAACTATTTAATACAACAAAATCCCATCTAGGAGATTTGGTGACAATATCTGTGTATGCCATGGACACTTATTTTTATGTATAAATAGCCACTGTTTCAACGGACCACCAGTTTAATGGCAAATTCTGCTGCCAGTGAACTCAATGGGACTTTTGCCACTGAATTCATGGAGTGGGATTCTGCCTTTATCGTATGGAGAAATCTGCTCATCTTCCTGAGCAACAGAGTGACTAAGGAGGCCCATTGTACCAACCAGTCCAGTTCCACTGTAGTCGATAATACCCTGCACTGTCATCTTGTCCAGTTCATTAAAGCTCAGCAAAATGTCTCCTGAAATCTGACACTGGCTGAGAGTAATGAAGGAGCAAAAGGGAGTTAGGCACCCAAATCCCAGTGGAAGTCTATGGGCACCTTGGAAAATTCTAGCCACTGTTGGACAGCTCTCTCACACCAGTAAAATGTTCAATTCCAATGTGCTTAATTCCCGTCTTCATAGATCTCATTCCCAGCTAACATTGTATTAGCACTGGAAACACTCCACTCCCCCTTTACTTACTTGCTGAAATTAAACAGGAGTCTTTCAAAGACAAGGACAGGTCCTGTGCTGCTCAGAATTGTGAGTGGCTGACCAGCAAAAAGGCAAAAGATCGCTCCAGTGACTGCTGTGCCCAGAAAGCTCTCCAACACGCCCTAGAGCAGACATACAGTACAGATGTTAATTTCAACGGACGCGACACTTCTCTCTCCCTTCTGTAAGCATGAATGCAAGAACGTGTGAGGTTATATCAGATATCTACAGACTGTATGTAGGTGGGCATGAGATATGGGGCTGGTATCTAGCATAAATTCACGTCTTCAGTTATGGACTTCATAAAATCTTTAGTTACTCATAACAATCAGCCAACCAACACACCCCACCACTGTGGTTATTCCAGATACGTGGGGCTTTAGCATTGTTTTTGTTATCCGTGGAGACGTTCAAAAAGGGGCTGAAGGACGCAGGAGCACAAGTCCCATTGGCAATCTCCCACATTATGATGACAGAGCCCAAATACATTCTTTTGCAAGGTGCCTCACAATACACAATTCTAAACACAGTACAACATGGCTGGGGGACAACAAAACTGTGTCAGGGTTACACCAATGAGGTTACCCTACCAAGCTTAGCCTGTACTTTGGCGGAGCAGAATATTTTACAAATAAATAAATGAGTTTAAGAAAAGCAGATTCCTCTTTTCATAACAGGTTTTAACCAGTGAGACTCAAACCAAACAAGACTAATTCATCCAGCATTGAAGTGTTAAGACCCAAGTTCATCAGATGCCATCAGAAAGTAATAAATTCCACATTTTACAGTCTCCATTTCCTTTGGTATATGTAATGAAACAACCTAACCGAGGAGTGATAAATGAATATGCTGTAGACACTTCCTTGGATTTTCATGTAAGTTACTACAGAACAATATCTATTTTTATAACGCAAAGCACAAATACCACTTCAGTGGCAGGTTTTGTTTACAAAAAAAATGTAAACAGCATTATTGACAATACAACTTATTGTTTTACTGAAATGGTAGTAGACAAGGGATGGAAATTGCAAAAAGCACTCAACCACCACCGGGAGCAGAGTTAGGTCAACCCCTAAATACACTTGTGCACCTGAGCTTTTAAAAAACAACTACAGGGGAAAAAAAGTTGTCTTTAATGGAAAGTACATTTTCTTTCCACCATCCCAAGGACTGAAAACATGGTGTTTAAGTCTACTTTTCAAAAATAATATAAATATTCCTTTGAGAAACAAAGCAGGAGTCTTCACAATTTTTCCCTAGACAAAAATATTTGTAAATCACATGAAAATTGCTACTTAAGTACCATGCTGAACTATGCAAGAATAGAGAGATTTTCTTAAATAGAAGGATATTGTTTATGTCACTATGGCCACGTCTACACTACCTCCCAGACAGTAATCGATCTATTGGGGATCGATTAGATGCGATAAATCGATCCCCAAATCAACGCTCATACTCCACCTCAGTAGGAGGAGTAAGCGGCGTCGACAGGGAGCCACGGGCAGTTGACTTGCCACTGTGAGGAGGCCAGGTCAAGTCAAACTAAGATACTTCAACTTCAGCTACGCAAATAGCATAGCTGAAGTTGCGTATCTTAGTTCGAACCGCCCCCGCTAGTGTAGACCAGCCCTTTGTGACTACAAATATAATTTTTAAAAGTCAATGTATATTATTACATCCATGATCAATGATAGTTAATCTGCAATGTGCACTGACATTGCTTAAAATGTCACACTTCCCATAGGTGTAGAGTTGGCTTAGTGTAACTGGTGATTTCCCAAACTGTATTTCAATGGAGTAATTTATTGCTATCATTAACGCTTTTAAATGTTTTGCCAAGTTTTATCCATTACACTTTAGACCCAGTAATGGTGTGTTTGAAAGGGGTTTTACACATGACCATTTGATCTGTGGCCATCTCTACGCTGGAAATATCCCATCCTTCTACAGTGGTAACGTTAAGGCAATCCAGCTGGAAGCATTTTTTTAAGTCACTGTCATTTCACCCCGCTCCAAGAAGGCCAAGATGACTAGGCAGCAAGAGCACCAGCAGCCAGTTGCTGCTCCCAAAACTGCAAGCACTAGTGGAGCTGTGCTCGTACCACAGCAGCTTCGGGAAGGATTTCGGAAAAAGCTCAGTTCAGGCACCTGGCCTGTTGTAGTCCTGTTCTCTTTATCATCAACAGCTCTTTTCATTTATTCTTAAAAAACGCGTCCACGCTAAAAGCAGCGCCATGTTAGGCAGGACTGAACTGAAGCTTAGACAGGTCGCAAAAAGGTTCTAGCAAGGTTTCTCTGGTTAATATTATGGTAGTTGTGACAATGCAGTTCTGGCGGGACCCAACTGAGAGTGCCAATTCAGGACCAATTGCTCAAACAGGGCAGTCACAGCTCAAAGCTGGGGTTTTTTCCACCTCTAAGGCAAACCAAACCAGCCAGACAAAAATGACTTCAGTTTCACCCCACTGGCTAACTACAAGTCACACAAGCAATTTCCTTAGACACTCCAGTCTCCCAGTATCACCACCAGTTCCACGCGTCCTGGGGATGAATGGTTATGAAAACCAACACCCCAAAAACGAAAAAGGTTCTCTCGATCCCAAAGAATCAAGCCCCAGACCCAGGTCAATATACACATCAGATCTTACCCACAAATCACGCTGTTGCCAATCCTTTAGAATCTAAAATAAGACGGTTACTCACCTTTGTAACTGTTGTTCTTCGAGATGTGTTGCTCACATCCATTCCAGTTAGGTGTGCGCGCCGCGCGTGCACGTTCGTCGGAAACTTTTTACCCTAGCCACTCCAGTGGGCCGGCAGGTCGCCCCCTGGAGTGGCGCCGCCATGGCGCTCGATATATACCCTTGCCGGCCCACCCGCTCCTCAGTTCCTTCTTGCCGGCTACTCCGACAGTGGGGAAGGAGGGCGGGTGTGGAATGGATGTGAGCAACACATCTCGAAGAACAACAGTTACAAAGGTGAGTAACCGTCTTTTCTTCTTCGAGTGATTGCTCACATCCATTCCAGTTAGGTGAATCCCAAGCCATACCTAGGCGGTGGGGTCGGAGTGAGAAGTCGCGGCATGGAGCACTGCAGATCCGAAGGCCGCGTCCTCTCTCGACTGCTGGACCAGGGCGTAGTGGGAAGCAAAGGTGTGGACCGATGACCAGGTCGCTGCCCGACAGATTTCCTGGATGGGCACACGGGCAAGGAAAGCCAGCGACGACGCCTCCGCCCTGGTAGAATGCGCAGTCACACGGCCCGTAGGAACGTGGGCCAGCTCATAGCAGGTCCTGATACAGGACGTTACCCATGAGGATAACCTCTGCGAGGAAATGGGAAGCCCCTTCATGCGGTCCGCTACTGCCACGAAAAGCTGGGGGGATTTGCGGAACGGTTTGGTCCTCTCCACATAGAACGCGAGAGCCCTACGGACATAAAGCGAGTGGAGCTGTTGCTCCCTGCCTGAAGAGTGAGGTTTCGGGAAAAAAACCGGGAGGAATATCTCTTGGTTGATGTGGAAGGCTGAGACCACCTTGGGGAGAAAGGCAGGGTGTGGCCTCAGCTGCACCTTATCTTTATGGAAGACTGTATACGGGGGGTCTACCACGAGAGCCCGGAGTTCCGACACCCGTCTAGCTGAGGTGATAGCTACTAGAAAGGCAGCCTTCCAAGAGAGATAGAGTAGGGAACAAGTAGCTAACGGCTCGAAGGGGGGCCCCATGAGCCGAGACAACACCAGGTTAAGATCCCAGGTTGGAGCAGGGAGTCGGACGTTAGGGTACAAACGTTCCAGCCCCTTCAGGAATCTAGTCACCGTCGGGTGAGAAAAAACGGAGCGGCCATCCCCACCCAGGTGAAAGGTGGAGATAGCTGCCAGGTGGACCCGCAAAGACGATATCGCCAGGCCCTGTTGTTTGAGGGACCAAATATAGTCTAAAATGTTGGCCACTGAAACTTCCATAGGGCGGAGACCTTTCTCCACGCACCAACAGGAGAAACGCTTCCACTTGGCCGAGTATGTCGCCCTAGTGGAAGGCTTCCTGCTGCCCAAGAGTACCTCCCGTACCGGGGTGGAGCAGCGCAGTTCAGAACTGATCAGCCACGCAGGAACCACGCCGCTAGGTGCAGCGACTGCAGGTCCGGGTGACAGAGAGTCCCGTGTTCCTGGGTGATCAGGTCCGGGTGAAGGGGCAGGGGAACTGGGTCGGCTATGGCAAGGTCCAGCAACATGGGGTACCAATGCTGCCTGGGCCACGCCGGGGCTACCATGATCACGCGAGCCCTGTCCCTGCGCACCTTCAGAAGGACCCTGTGGACCAGCGGGAACGGGGGAAACGCTTAGTACAAGTGGGTCGTCCACGGAATAAGGAAGGCATCCGCTATAGACCCGGGCTCCCTGCCCTGAAAAGAGCAGAACGCCTGGCATTTCCTGTTCCCCCCGGACGCGAAGAGGTCCACACGGAGATAACCCCACATCTGGAAGATCGAGAGGGCGACGTCCGGGCGAAGGGACCACTCGTGTGAGAGGAAGGATCTGCTCAGGCGGTCTGCCAGCGTGTTCCGTACTCCGGGGAGGAAGGAAGCCGTGAGGTGAATGGAGTGGGCTACGCAAAAGTCCCAGAGTTGCATCGCCTCGTGACATAGGGGAGAGGATCTGGTGCCGCCCTGCTTGTTGATATAGTACATGGTCGTCGTGTTGTCGGTAAACACCGCGACACAACGACCCCGAAGCTGGTGACAGAACGTTTGACAAGCAAGGCGGACCGCTCTCAACTCCCGCATGTTGATGTGCAGCTTCACCTCCTGCGGGGACCACAGGCCCTGTGTTCTCAGGGATCCCATGTGGGCCCCCAGCCGAGATCTGAGGCATTCGTCGTTAGGTGGGTGGAATGGGAGCCCCGCGCACACTACGGACTGGTCTAGCCACCAGCTGAGAGAATCCAACACCCCCTGGGGGATTGTGATCAGCATGTCTAGTGGTTGCCTTGCCGGCCGGTAATGTGCGATGACCCACGACTGGAGGGGCCTCATGCGGAGCCGAGCGTAACCGGTCACAAATGTGCATGCTGCCATGTGGCCTAACAGGGTTAGACATGTCCGTATTGATGTTAAAGGGGCTGCCCGCAAATCGCTGAACGATCGCCGACAACGCCTGGAACCTTGGTAACGGCAGAAGAGCCCTGGCCACGGTGGAGTCCAGGACGGCCCCGATGAACTCCACCCTCTGCGTGGGGAGCAGGGTGGACTTGTCTACGTTGATCATGAGGCCCAAGGTAGCAAACAGGCCGGTGATCCTGCGGACGTGGCTGCAAACCTGTAGCTCTGACGTGCCCCGAATTAACCAATCGTCTAGGTAAGGGAACACGTGGATACGACTGCGCCGAAGATGTGCCACAACGACGGCCATGCATTTTGTGAATACCCTCGGAGCCGTAGAAAGGCCAAATGGGAGGACTGCAAATTGGTAGTGAAGGCGGCCCACCACGAATCGAAGGAAACGTCTGTGGTGTGGCCAAATGGCAATGTGAAAATAAGCGTCCTGCATGTCGAGGGCGGCATACCAGTCTCCCGGATCCAGGGATGGGATAATGGTCCCCAGGGATACCATGCGGAACTTCAACTTCACTAGGTATTTGTTGGGCTCTCGCAGGTCGAGGATAGGCCTGAGGCCTCCCTTGGCCTTGGGGATCAGAAAGTAGCGGGAATAAAACCCCTTGCCTTTCTCGTTTTCCGGAACCGCCTCTATAGCTCCTTTGTTGAGGAGCGTCTGTACCTCCTGCCGAAGGAATTGCTCGTGAGAGGGGTCCCTGAAGAGGGACGAGGAAGGGGGGCGGGAAGGAGGAAATGATATAAACTGCAGGCGGTATCCCGTCTGCACCGTGCGTAAGACCCAGCGGTCCGATGTTATTTGGGTCCACGCCGGGAGGAAAAACGAAAGGCGGTTGGAAAACGGGGGGGAAGGATCCGTGGGGAAAACTGTTACTGCACCCTCGGGCGCACCTTCAAAACGAAGGCTTGGGCCCAGGCGGGGGCTTAGAGGAGCTTTGATTCTGCCACCCTTTGTTCCCCGAATGTCTACGCCTTCCATTCCTGCCACAGCGCCTATTAAGGTCCTGCTGTTGGCGGAACTGGGGGTATGGCCTGCGCTGCTGTTGCTGCTGTGGCCGGAAGGGTCTGCGCTGCGTTCCCGGCGTGTGCATCCCGAGGGAGCGCATAATGACCCGATTGTCTTTAAGACTTTTGAGTCTGGGGTCTGTCTTTTCTGAAAACAGGCCCTGGCCTTCGAACGGGAGGTCCTGGATGGTGTATTGGAGCTCCGGTGGAAGGCCAGAGACCTGAAGCCAGGAGATACGGCGCATCGTTACCCCCGAGGCGAGGGTGCGGGCAGCCGAGTCTGCAGCATCCAAAGAGGCCTGCAACGAGGTTCGTGCAACCTTCTTGCCCTCGTCCAGAATGGCCGCAAATTCTTGACGGGCCTCCTGTGGCAGCAGCTCTTTGAATTTGTCCGCTGCCACCCATGACTTAAAAGCATATCTGCTGAGAAGAGCTTGCTGATTTGAAACCCTGAGCTGAAGGGCCCCAGCCGAATAGACCTTGCGGCCGAGGAGGTCCATACGCCTGGCCTCCTTGGATTTGGGGGCTGGAGCCTCCTGTCCGTGGCGCTCCCTCTCATTCACCGACTGCACCACCAGGGAACACGGTGTCGGGTGGACGTGGAGGTACTCGTAGCCCTTGGAGGGGGCCATGTACTTCCTCTCGACGCCCCTCGCCATAGGGGGGATGGAGGCCGGTGACTGCCAGATTGTATTGGCGTTGGCCTGGATCGTCCTAATGAAGGGTAGGGCGACCCTGGTGGGAGCATCAGATGAGAGGATGGTGACGATGGGGTCCTCGATCTCAGAGACCTCCTCGGCTTGCAAGCTCAGATTTTGTGCTACTCGCCTAAGGAGGTCTTGGTGTGCCCTGAGATCTAGCGGAGGAGGGCTACTGGAGGAAGTGCCAGCCACCGCTTCGTCGGGGGAGGAGGATGAGGAGACCCCTGGTAAGAAAGTGTCCAGTGGGGGGTCCCCCTCAGCCCTCACCTCTGTCTCAGGAGCAAGACCAGGGTCTTGCTGCTTCGATCCTTCCTCTCCATCAGGGGAGGGAGGGGGGCGAGACAACGAAGCCTCTGGCACCCTGTGCTCCGCCGCTGCAGGCCTAGCAGGAAGCTGTTGGGGGCCCTGGGCTTGATGGTACGCCCAGGGTGTCCAAAACCCCCACTGCTGCGGACCCTGGTCCTGTTGCGGAGGGTCCTGAAATAATGCCGCCTGCCTGTCGGTGCCCAGCGCATACACGCTGTCCGCTTGAGACGACACCGACGGCTGTCTAGAAGGCCATGGCGGGGCCGACCGCGGCTGATAAGAGTCTGCGCGGTTCGGCACCGAAGATCTTCTCGGTGCCGGGGATCGGTACCGGGAGTCATAGCGGCGCCGGGATCGGGACCGGGTTCTGTCTCGGTGCCGGGATCTGGATCGGTACCGGCCGCTGCTTCGGTGCCGGGATCGGGACCGGGACCTGCCACCGACGTGGTGCCGGGAGGTCAACCGGGACCGGGACCTGCCACCAGCTCGGTGCCGGGAGGTCGACCGGTGCGGTGAGTGACGGCGAGACTGGCTCCTAGAGTCACGGTGCCGGTATCGACGGCTGGAGTCAGACCGCGACCGTCTGGAGGTCGATCGGTGCCGCGAGTGCGACCGGTACCGCCGAGGGGAGCGGTGCCGGGACTGCGAGCGGCGGCGGGATCTCGAGCGACCGTGGCGTCGGGACCTCGATCGCGAGCGCGAGTCCCAAGACAGTGCCGTCATCATGGGCTTGCCCCTAGATGCTACCCGCACCGGAGGTACCGGGGGTGGCGGCTGAGTAGACTCAGTCAGGGCGATAAGGTCCCGTGCCGAGGCGAAGGTCTCCGGAGTGGATGGGACCAATAGCTCAACCCCAGATCTTATGGGGGAGCTTGGCGGTACCGGACTCGACGGACCCACCGGGCCCGGAGTCGACGGTGCCGGTAGCGCCGCGGCCGATGTCGATGCCGGGCGCTCCATTCGGGTCTGCCTGGCTGGAGTAGCAGACATTGATGGTCTCGCTTCTGCACCCGGTGCCGGGGAAGGTCGGTGCCGAGGAGTCTTTCCGGTGCCGGTGCGATCCGGTGCCGGCGTCGAGATCACTGCCTGTGAAGCTGCTGGGTCAAGTGCCGCCTCCATTAGGAGAGTCCTGAGTCTCTGGTCTCTCTCCTTCTTTGTCCTGGGCTTAAAAGCCTTGCAAATGCGGCACTTGTCCGACCTGTGCGATTCCCCCAGGCACTTTAGACACGCGTCGTGGGGGTCGCTGGTTGGCATAGGCTTTTTACAGGCCGCACACTGCTTAAAGCCCGGCGAACCAGGCATGAGCCCGGTGCCAGGTGCCGGGAAGGGCTACAGCCCAGACCAGCGAACAACTATATACAAATACTATTTACACTACAACTAATTAACTAACTATACTTAACGACTAACTAACAACTGTAGTAATAACGGTAGTTAACAAGGAGAGCTAGGGACGTGGAGGACAGCTATGCCGTGCTCCACAGTTCCAACGACCGACACGGCGGTAAGAAGGAACTGAGGAGCGGGTGGGCCGGCAAGGGTATATATCGAGCGCCATGGCGGCGCCACTGCAGGGGGCGACCTGCCGGCCCACTGGAGTTGCTAGGGTAAAAAGTTTCCGACGAACGTGCACGCACGGCGCGCACACCTAACTGGAATGGATGTGAGCAATCACTCGAAGAAGAACTAAAGGTTCATTCATAAAGGGAAAAAGGGAGAGATGAGAGTTAGAATTGGTTAAATGGAATCAATTACATACAGTGATGGCAAAGTTCTTCGTTCAGGCTTGCAGCAGTGATGGAGTAAACTGTAGGTTCAAATCAATTCTCTGGAGAACATCTCCAGCTGGGATGGGTCATCAGTCCCTTGTGTAGAGCTTCAGCTTGTAGCAAAGTCCCTCCAGAGGTAGGAAGCAGGATTGAAAACAAGATGGAGATGAGGCACCAGCCTTATATAGGCTCTTCCAGGTGTAAGAACACTTCTTTGTTCTTACTGTGGAAAATTACAGCAAAATGGAGTCTGCAGTCACATGGGCAAGTCCCTGCACACCCTGCTGAGTTACAAGGCGTATCTGCCTCCTCTCAATGGTTGAATGGTGTAGCTGATGGTCCGTAATGGGCCATCCAGCAGGCTAGGCAGAGCCAACACCCACCCGTCAGGGATTTTTCCCCAAACTACAGCACCAATTTGAAATACAGACAGTATACAGCCAATACTCATAACTTCAACTACAAAATGATACAGACATACAGACAGCATAATCATAACCAGCCACCCATAACCTGGTCTTAGACACCTTATATGACCCACTTTACATAAGATTTGGAGCCACTACAGGATCTTGGTTGCAAACCATGTTCTATATGGTCCCAGTTTATATCAATAACGTCACATTAGTGCCTAGAGACTGCAGCCATGTTCCAGGCCTCATTGTGCAAACACCCAGTAAGAGACAGTTCCTGTCTTGAAGAGTGTACAGTTTAAACAGACCAGGCAGATAAAGGGTAGAGGAAAAGATGTATTACTATCTGAATTTCATAGATGGAGAACTGAGGCACAAGAGGATTAAGTGACTTGCCCAAGGTCAAGCATGATGTCTGTGGCATAACCAGGACTTGAGTCCAGATCTTCAGAGTCCCAATTTAGTGCCTTAAACATAAGACCATCACTCCTCTCCTCTCTACATCACAGAGTATGGTTCTACACTCACTGTGGAGAAGGCCTAGATTTACTTCCTACTTTTCCTTTTCATCTTCCTCAACGTCTCTTTTTCATAGTTTAGAGGGCAGTTGGTGCACACTTCAATGGCTATCGCTTGTGCCATAGGCTTTCTGGTTCCTAACCTCACTACCATGGAGAGGGACGCAATGGAAGGAGGAACCACACTGCACTGATGAAACAGCACTGACACAGCTGAACAAAAACTTCTCACCATCAACGAGTTACAGACAATATCTTCCATTTGGAATCAGCTCACTCTGACATAGGTTTTTTCCTTCTTGGATCAACACAGAGACCTTTGACTTATTACAGAGATCAAACTGCAGCTTTTGCAGACCATTTTTTATTTTATTTCTGCACTCTGTTAAAAGGAGCTACAGTCTCAAAATGGAGACGTTTGATTTATTACAAACATTGCACTGGAAAGTTGAAAAAAAAAACCCAAACTTAGAAAAACTTCCAGGGCCTCTCATAAAAGAGCTATTTTGATATATTGCTTTTTAAACGGCTAAATAGAAATTTTGAAATATTCTCATGACTGGAAGATTCTTATTAAAATAATGTATAACTGAGTTATAAAGCAGTTCTGTTCTTTAACTTTTCTATTCAACTCTGCAGCGAGCATCATGACATCTCTGCCCCTGCTCCCACCCCCCAAAATAACAGCCATGGTCTAGCTCAGTGTTTCCCAACCTTTTTGTGCCCAGGAGCACATTCATGTTTACAGAAGAGTGTGGCGGGCGCCAGCAATTACTCACATACAGAGCCGGCTCCAGACACCAGTGGAACACGCACATGCCTGGGGCAGCACACGCTACGGGGCGGCATTCTGTCCATTCTGCAGAGTCAGAGTGGGTTTTTTTGTTTTTGTTTTTGGTGCCAGTTCTGGGCAGTGCAGAGAGAAGCCGGGAGGACAGAGAATACTGGCGCCCGCAGCCTGCAGCCCTGGAGTTCTCTGTCCCCAGCGGGTGCGGAGCCCGACTTCTCTCCCCTGCTGGACAGTAGGTGGGCCTTGTGCCTGCCAGGGACAGAGAACATTGGCACCCGCAGCCCCGCAGTTCTCTGTCCCCAGCAGGCATGGAGCCACGGCTTCTCTCCAGCTTAAGCTGTGGCCTCACACCTGCCCGGGACAGAGAACACCAGCACTCGCAGTCTGCAGCCCAGGAGTTCTCTGTCCCCAGCAGGCGCAGGGCCACGGCTTCTCTCCAGCTTAAGCTGCAGCCCCGCATCTGCCAGGGACAGAGAACACCGGTGCCCGCAGTCTGCAGCCCCAGAAAAGCCAGAGAGAAGCCACAGCCCCGTGCTTGCCAGGGACCAAGAACATCCGCGCCCGCAGCCTGCATCCCTGGAGTTCTCTGTCCCCTGCAGGTGTGGGGCTATGGCTTCTCTCCCCTGCTGGGCACTAGGTGGGCGCACATAAATGCCCTGAAGGGTGCCATGGCGCCCGCGGGCACCACATTGGGGACCACTGGTCTAGCTCCTGCAATTGGACTGTTCACATTAGTGGATCCAACTGCAAGATTAGGACCTAGTTTGTATGTTTCATTCATAGTTCCACTTCACAGTGTGGTTATACTGTGGGCACTAATTGTAAACATTGCATCAGGGACTCCACTTTTATTCCTCAGAATGACTCCACAGATAGAATGGGTTCCGTTTCTAGGAAGATTTTTAAAAATGGTAAACTCTCCCAAGGATCCTAAGTCAAGCCATGTTTTCTTCCCCCTCCCCCTCTCTCACACATCCTCAGGAACATTCTGCAATCAGAGCTTGGGCCCTGATGCAGCAGAACACTTGTGCACATTTTGTTCCACTGACTAGGGCTAGACTTAAGGGGAGAATTGAAGCATGTGCGTAAGTGCTCTGCTGAATAAGGATTATAACAGAACTGTGAACTAATGAGGCACATGCCAAAATATGATCAGGACACATGGTGATGGTTCCTGGTCTTGTATTGAGCGGCTTGCAGACTGACCCTTGTTCCATGTATCTCAGGCTGCACGATGAATGTGCACCTGACGTCTCACAGAGAGCTGATCTCCTGAGTGCCGGTGGTCAGAATATTTATTAGTTCAAAATTCTGACAAAATATTTGAGGCGTGGCGGTGATGACAGAAGACGGAGTCTGTGCAGTCCCCCCACCTCCAATTTTGAACTAGTCCTACTGTGGAGTCAGAAGACAATATTTGAAGTAATTTTTCCTTCCATAAATATTACCATAGACTATTAAACCACTATTTTCCTGTGTAATGCAAAAATCACCATCCCCAAAATTAAAAACTGAGCTTTGTATAAGGTAACGTTTTCTGATGGTAATCATGTTTTAGTTGCCAAACACAGCATTACTTGGAATGTGTGAGCACTGAGAAAAGAGAGGTTTAGAGATGCAACAACATGATTTAAAAATAAAGGAAATTCAGGCTGGACAACAGGAAAACCTTCCTGAGAGTGAGAAATATTAGACTGTAGAACAAAATTGCAAGAGGGAGTAGTGGAAGCTCCATTTCTTCTGACACTTGGACCTAGACTGGATATAGAAAATGTATTGTACGAAACAATCCTGCCTTGCCTGGAGGATGGTTTAGATTATGTTCTTGGACTTTTTCATCTTTAAATGCTAGTGGCAGGCATTAGTGACTGCATTCGGACTTCATTATTGCCCAGTCCTGAAAGTTATTGTGGCGGTGAGCAATTGTGCGGAAAAATTTATAGCAAAGACTCCTTGAAAAGCAGATGGGCATTACAAGGAGACCCAGGAATTGATGAGTCTTTATCCATTTTCTCTGAGCAGCTCCTGAGAATGATTCAGTTCCTCTCAACAGAAGAAATGGTATTTGTACAACTGACTCCTCTTCTCTCATTCAGCACTAATCACAACAAGGGCATCAAAGCCCATGGCATGGATTCCATTGCATCTGGAATTTCTTTTCCTCAACATTCCTTAACATGGCTGTAATTAAGAATAGCGTGTTTTCTTAGAAACAAAAAACCTTGATGCAAGGTTCCAAAGAAAGATTGGTCATATCTGCTATTCCTTTCTGGCTAGCTCCCTGGGTCAAACGCTAGAAGCTGTGATGATAAACACTGATTCCGAGTATCAGGACTCGTGATATTATTTAACTATCCACAAGAAACAAAAGGCATAAATTGTAACAATATGCATGCATCTCACTCCTTGAAACATAGCTTGTATAGGTGACAAACTACTGGAAAACTCTCAGGGCCAGATCCTCAACTCGTGTACATCAGCATAGCTCCACTGGAATCAACAATGCTAGGGCAGTTGATGCTCCAGCTGATGGTCTGACCAAGTCTTGATGCCTGTAACAGGGAAATGAACTTGGAAAGAAGTCCTAATGTTTGACAAATGGTTTCCTCTACTCCTCTTTTCAGGTAGCCCAGACAGATGGAACCTCTCTCTTCTGAAGAATCAATTCCCACAGCAGTTTCTGATCCATAACACATTTGGTTCTGATAAATAAAAGGCATTGCTCATGCTCAAAGGTTTCTTACTAAAAATAAAGCTTACAAATATTTACTCCAAGAGCCTTGTTAACATCTGCTCAATTAGATCTGCACTTTCTGAGAAGTAAATGAATCTGTAGCCACTTCAGAAACTTTAAAAGTTTTAGGTGAGGTATTCAAAAGCACTCATATGTTGGCCTGGACTTTCACCCATAGAAGTCAATTACCGTCGACTTCAGGAGGACCAACGTTGGGCCAGGGCTTCATGCCTTTGAAAAATCACCCCCTTGGTAATTGAAGAAGCTTTGAGCACAGAGAACGCTCCACTACGCCTCTACATTCCAAAGCAGCCAAGGGAACCAGAAGGTGGCATTTTGCTTCATGTGGAATCCTATGATTTGAACAGTGGATGCACCACTTTTTTCAAATAATGGCATGGCCTGCAGGTTATCTAAAGCTCGAGCTGGTGGTGACAGACTGCTTTGGGATGTCTGCCGAGACTCTCTAGTCACTTGATCCACCACTGCATGATGCCCAGGCAGATTTGGGAAGCTTCGTTTTTTGTGGAACAATCTCAGTAATGATTTTCCTGTGCTTTGTGCCAAATTTGTGAAATAAAATTAAATGTCTAAATCTACTAAAGGCATCACCAACCCAGGCTGCTGTGCACGGTACATACAACATCCCTTGCAGTGTCAGTGCTTCATTTCTGCAGTACAAAAGGCATTTGTATGGGAAAGCCCTGAGTGCATTAAAATGCATGCCTAGGGTGGGGCTGAAAGATTGACTGGAGAATGATCAAATCAGATGCTGAACAGCTCAGAGGGTCAGAGTACCATGAAAGAGTGTTACTCACTGAGCAGTAACAGTTGGAAAGAGCAATCTCAGGCCATTTCCCCATATGGTACACTTCTATAACTCAGGAAGATTGTGGTGAGGATGCTCTAATTCAAAGTAGAAACCATCCGCTCCCTTCTTGCTTCCCTGAACCAAAACTAGCTGTGGCTTCCGTTGTCCTTTTCTGTTTTGGTGAGCTTCCCAGCTGCTCATTTAGACAGAGGTAATCTCCAAGCATAGACAGACAGGCAAGCATGGATCTCAGACAACTCCTTGGCCTGTGCGGTGCTGCTCAAGGGAATCTGCAAAGCAGGGACAGCCCAGAGAATGAACCCAGTTTTTGAAGAGATAAGAGGTTGCATTGTGGGGTAATATCTATATTGACTTTGCCCCATGCAAGTGTTGGTGTTAATCTGCTCTGCCATGCACTAGCAGAGTCCTCGCTGGATGGGGAAGGAAGATGAAGGTTTGTTAAAGGAGGGAGAAAGTGAACTGTCATACTTTGGGAACATATTCTCCAACGGAATGACCCAAAGAAACTTATAAAAATAAGTGTTCAGATTGCTTCTATTTCTCTTCTCCAACTCCAGGCAGACAGCAAGACAGAATTCTGGCAGAATTAAGTAAGATTGAAGACTTTTTCCCATTCAGTGTGCATGCTGGAAATCAAGCCAGCAATGACACCATCTAGAGATGTTCAACTTACCATTGTGCTCAGTAGCTAAGAATTTCATACAAATCCATGGAGGGATCTGAGTCTTCTGAGTTTTGCCAGTACTCACTCAGGATAACTTATCCTTAACTAATCTATTGAAAGCGGAGAACACTTGGAGAAGTGAATTACACTTCGGATATCGAAGGCTGTGTCCACACTAGCAATTTTCTAAAAATACTCCAACAGCATATGAACCCTGGTGTGATTTCACTGGTGGCAGCATCAGTGTAGAGAGGTAGCTGGTGTTAATACCACCATGTTGTCCAATCCTGTTCCGAGTAAGTCTAATGATGGTTAAAGGCACCAGTCTCCCACCATTGCTACCATTTGTAGGAGTGCAGTGGTGAGAGAGGTTTTTTAAAAGTGCCAGCGTAAACAAGGCCACACCACACATTGATGGCAATCTCCCAGCTCTGGAAGATGTAAGGGTGGAAGATGCATTTGGAAGACAAGCAAACAAACAAGAGAAAACATCACAGGACTCAGTCATGGTTTCTCTTTCCTTCTGGAATCCTATCATAAGATGCTCTATTTCATTTATGTTTGCCACAGAACTGCTGTGTTTCTAAACCAGTATTTTTAAAGGCAGGATACTAGCGCGTTCCTTTTTCAAAACTAGGAGTAAATCATTTCGCACTGAAAAGTGCAATCTGGTAGATATTGCCTTTCTATGGGCATCTTCTTTGTCACAGCTAGATTAGGCATAACACAAAGCAAGCAATAAACTAGTGCACCAAAGTCTCTTTTCTTCCCTCTTTGTCCTTCTTCACGCTACCTCTCGTGCCCAATCGTGACTTCAGATTCTCAGAGACACTAGTGAGAAACAAGATTGTCACGTTCACCAAACAAATTCCAGATTAAATCAGAGGAAGGCAGCATGCTCAAGATACAAAGATGATGCCCATGGTTCCTGAAAGAATAACTTCAGCCCAGCCTGCAAGATGTTAAACAAAATGTGTTTATTCATCACTCTCTGCACCTGGCAGCCTCAATATCATGAAAGATAACAAAGGGCTCCTACTAGAGAATAAAGATGACCAACTTTTCTTTTGAAAACTTCCCGCGTTCTATCACTGCTTTCTTTCAGTGTCTCACAGACTGGGCCCCAGGTGGCAGAAAGTCTCCCAGGGAAAAGACACAGGCAGCAAAAAATGGCCACACACTCTGCATGGGGACAGAGTAGGCCCAAAGGCGGACAGCAAAGTGTGGGATGGGCTCATGGCCAGGGGAGGCAATTCAATGCATCTCGTCAGCAGCTCCCACATATGGGTCTTCTATCAAGGCTTTGGAGATGCGCTTCTGTTGACGGAAACCTCAGAGCAGAATGGCAGTGGAAATATCTCTCTGCCCCAGACCCAATCAGATCCAACACTGAAAAGTTATTACCCAGTTACCAAAATACATTGTGAAAGCACAATAAACTTACCCAAAGTATCACAACCTTACATCAGTAGCAGTCCTCAAAGGATGGACAGCACAATTATTGCTGCTGTTGTTTTGCTTACCAAAAAATGTTTTTTTTATTTGCTAAAGGAAAGGTAAATCTAACATTTCTGGAGAACTCAATCTGTACTGAACATGCGACAGGTAAGAGGGTTTTTTTTTTAATATGTTAACGGTCATTAGCATTTTACATCAAGAACCATCACTGTGGGTTTCTGAATTTTGTAGTGTTTAAGTTTCGCTAATGCAGTTTTTGTTCCCTGGGTAAAAAGTTAAGCATTAACCTCAAAGTTTTTTTGCCTGAGTTAAGTAAATGGCTGTGCTGATATTCTTCTCCGGTGCATTAAACTCTCTGGGGTATCAGCACCCTTTTTACAGGAAATTTCACCTTCTTCTGGAGTGGAACAGGGCTATTCTGTTCTGATCCAGTGGGCATATGCCACAGAATCATTGCTCAGCAATTGTAGAGAGATGATCATTGGTGGTTGAGGGTCCTCCTCTTCTATATCTATTTTCTCTTACCAATTTACCCTATGTGACTGTGGTGGAGATGGGCTTTTGAAATTAGTCAAATTTGTATGAAGAAAGGAAGTTTGATGTTCTTGCATATGAAGAAGGGATTTTTTTTTACCCACGAAAGCTTATGCCCAAATAAATCTGTTAGTCATTAAGCTGTCACCAGATTCCTTGTTGTTTTGGGGGATACAGACTAACATGGCTACCCCCTGATACTTGATGTTCTACAGGCTGCTGTATTTTATTTGGTCCTGTAATTTATGGCAGGGGAGTCTAGAACCTTGGCTAGCCACCCCTTGGTATTTGTTTGTTTTAAAATAAATCTAAGTAAACAAATAAAAATTCATTACTGCTACTATAAATTTAATTATTGTTAGGCAATCAGAGTTGTTCAATGAGCATTATTTAATTGCAATTGACTCTAAATAAGTAAAATAAATATTTGTGGGTTTCAATTTTAAAAAGGCCAAAGGAGAATTAAACACAGCTGAAATGCACTTAGGTCTAAAATAAGCAATAGACAGTAATGTTAGGATAGAACTATTTTTGTTTGTATTTATATTATATATATTTGCATTTATATTATCAAGTCACATCCTGACACTATCACTTTAATCCTTACTCATGCAAAACTCTCACTGACTTCAATGGAGAACTGCCTGAGTATGCAGTAAAAGTATCAGGATTTGACCCTTTTTTTAATTACAGAGTTAATCATTCTAAACAGCTTACATTTTGTCTGTAGTGTCTGTCTCAAAACACATTTAAAACAATTCCTCAGTCTACCTCCTTATCCCTTCTGTTCCTGGTGGACAACCACACAGCAGTGTTTTTTTGAGACAGACAGAAGACCCAACAAAGTTAAGCATCAGGCAGAACATGCTCTGTTAAGCTCTGGTAACATGGAAAGTGTGAATCAGAATTAATACACCTAGTTCAAATTAAATAATGCACAAAAGCAGTTAGCACACTTGAAAAGCACCAGTAATTTTGATACAGAAATGGCCTTCCCTCTTTCTCCTGCCTATTGCTCACACACAGTTTAATATAACTGCATCTGAAATTGCTAAAAGAAGAGACGTGCAATAACAGGCACAGAAGTGAGGGTAATTTTAGTCAGAGCAGCAGGATAAATTTTGTGCTAAGTAAAAGACGGTTACTCACCTTTGTAACTGTTGTTCTTCGAGATGTGTTGCTCACATCCATTCCAGTTAGGTGTGCGCGCCGCGCGTGCACGTTCGTCGGAAACTTTTTACCCTAGCAACTCCAGTGGGCCGGCAGGTCGCCCCCTGGAGTGGCGCCGCCATGGCGCCCAATATATATCCCTGCCGGCCCACCCGCTCCTCGGTTCCTTCTTGCCGGCTACTCTGACAGTGGGGAAGGAGGGCGGGTGTGGAATGGATGTGAGCAACACATCTCGAAGAACAACAGTTACAAAGGTGAGTAACCGTCTTTTCTTCTTCGAGTGATTGCTCACATCCATTCCAGTTAGGTGAATCCCAAGCCATACCTAGGCGGTGGGGTCGGAGCGAGAAATCGCGGCATGGAGCACTGCAGATCCGAAGGCCGCATCCTCTCTTGACTGCTGGACCAGGGCGTAGTGGGAAGCAAAGGTGTGGACCGATGACCAGGTCGCTGCCCGACAGATTTCCTGGATGGGCACACGGGCGAGGAAAGCCAGCGACGACGCCTGCGCCCTGGTAGAATGCGCAGTCACACGGCCCGTAGGGACATGGGCCAAGTCATAGCAGGTCCTGATGCAGGACGTTACCCAAGAGGACAACCTCTGGGAGGAGATAGGAAGCCCTTTCATGCGGTCCGCTACTGCCACGAAAAGCTGGGGGGATTTGCGGAAGGGCTTGGTCCTCTCCACGTAGAACGCGAGAGCCCTACGGACATCAAGCGAGTGGAGCTGCTGCTCCCTGCCTGAGGAGTGAGGTTTCGGGAAAAAAACCGGGAGGAATATCTCTTGGTTGACGTGGAAGGCTGAGACCACCTTGGGGAGAAAAGCAGGGTGTGGTCTCAGCTGCACCTTGTCCTTGTGGAAGACCGTATATGGGGGGTCTACCACAAGAGCCCGGAGTTCCGACACCCGTCTAGCTGAGGTGATAGCTACTAGAAAGGCCGTCTTCCAAGAGAGGTAAAGCAGGGAGCAAGTAGCTAACGGCTCAAAGGGGGGCCCCATGAGCCGGGACAACACCAGGTTAAGATCCCAGGTTGGAGCAGGGGGACGGACGTTAGGGTATAAACGTTCCAGCCCCTTAAGGAATCTAGACACCGTCGGGTGAGAAAAAACAGAGCGACCATCCGCACCCGGGTGAAAGGGGGAGATAGCTGCTAGGTGGACTCGCAACGACGATATGGCCAGACCTTGCCCTTTGAGGGACCAAATGTAGTCTAAGATGTCGGCTACCGAAACTCCAATAGGGCGGAGATTTCTCTCCACGCACCAACAGGAGAAGCGCTTCCATTTGGCCAAATATGTCGCTCTTGTGGACGGCTTCCTGCTGCCCAAGAGCACCTCCCTCACCGGCGTGGAATAGCGCAGCTCAGAGCCAGTCAGCCACGCAGGAGCCACGCCGCTAGGTGCAGCGACTGCAGGTCCGGGTGACAGAGGGTCCCGTGCTCCTGGGTAATCAGGTCCGGATGAAGGGGCAGGGGAACTGGGTCGGCTATGGTCAGGTCCAGCAGCATGGAGTACCAGTGCTGTCTGGGCCATGCCGGGGCTACCATGATCACGTGAGCCCTGTCCCTGCGCACCTTCAGAAGGACCCTGTGGACCAAAGGGAATGGGGGAAACGCATAGTACAGGTGGGTCGACCACTGGGTGAGGAAGGCATCCGCTATCGACCCGGGCTCCCTGCCCTGAAAGGAGCAGAACACTTGGCACTTCCTGTTTCCCTTGGACGCGAAGAGGTCCACACGGGGATAACCCCACCTCCGGAAGATGGAGAGGGCGACGTCTGGGCGAAGGGACCACTCGTGGGACAGGAAGGATCTGCTCAATCGATCCGCCAGCGTGTTCCGTACTCCGGGGAGGAAGGAAGCCATGAGGTGAATGGAGTGGGCTACACAAAAGTCCCAGAGTCGTATCGCCTCGTGGCACAGGGAGGAGGATCTGGTGCCGCCCTGCTTGTTGATATAATACATGGTCGTTGTGTTGTCGGTGAACACCGCGACACAGCGACCCTGAAGCTGATGACAGAACGTTTGACAAGCAAGACGGACCGCTCTCAACTCCCGCATGTTGATGTGTAGCCCCACCTCCTCCTGGGACCACAGGCCCTGCGTCCTCAGGGTCCCTAGGTGGGCCCCCCAGCCGAGATCTGAGGCATCCGTTGTTAGGGACACCGAGGGCTGAGGTGGGTGGAAGGGGAGACCCGCACATAACACCGACTGGTCTAGCCACCAGCCGAGGGAATCTATTACCCTCTGGGGGATTGTGATTAACATATCTAGCGGCTGTCTTGTCGGCCTGTAATGACTGATGAGCCACAACTGGAGAGGCCTCATGCGGAGCCGAGCGTAATCGGTCACAAAAGTACAAGCCGCTATGTGGCCTAACAGGGTTAGACATGTCCTCACTGACGTTAAGGGGGCTGTCCGCAGCCGTTGCACGATCGCCGACAAGGCCTGGAACCGCTGCAATGGCAGCAAGGCCCTGCCTACAGTGGCGTCCAGGACGGCCCCGATGAATTCCACCCTTTGTGTGGGAACCAGGGTGGACTTGTCTGTGTTTACCAAGAGGCCCAGAGTGGCGAACATGTCGGTGATCACGCGGACATGGCTGCAGACTTGTTGTTCCGACGTGCCCCGAATCAACCAATCGTCCAGATACGGAAACACGTGGATACGACTGCGCCGAAGCTGCGCCACCACAACTGCCATGCATTTCGTAAACACCCTCGGGGCCGTGGACAAGCCAAATGGGAGGACTGCAAATTGATAATGAAGAGACCCCACAACGAAGCGAAGGAAACGTCTGTGACGTGGCCAGATGGCAATGTGAAAATACGCGTCCTGCATGTCGAGGGCGGCGTACCAGTCTCCCAGATCCAGGGATGGGATAATGGTCCCCAAGGATACCATGCGGAACTTCAACTTCACCAGGTACTTGTTGAGCTCTCGCAGGTCGAGGATAGGCCTGAGGCCCCCCTTGGCCTTGGGGATCAGGAAGTAGCGGGAATAAAACCCCTTGCCTTTCTCGTTCTCCGGCACCGCCTCTATAGCTCCTTTGCCGAGGAGCGTCTGCACCTCCTGCCGAAGGAATTGCTCGTGAGAGGGGTCCCTGAAGAGGGACGAGGAAGGGGGGCGGGGAGGAGGAAATGAAACAAACTGCAGGCGGTATCCCGACTGCACCGTGCGTAAGACCCAGCGGTCTGATGTTATTAGGGACCACGCTGGGAGGAAAAACGAAAGGCGGTTGGAAAACGGGGGGGAAGGATCCATTGGGGAAACTGTTACTGCGCCCTCGGGCGCACCTTCAAAATGAAGGCTTAGGTCCAGGCGGGGGCTTAGAGGAGCCATGGTTCTGCCCCCCTTGGTTCCCCGAGTGCCTGCGCCTTCCGTTCCTGCCGCGGCGCCTGTTAAGGTCCTGCCGCTGGCGGAACTGGGAATACGGCCTGCGCTGTTGTTGTTGTTGCTGCGGCCGGAAGGGTCTGCGTTGCGTCACTGGTGTGTGCATCCCGAGTGACCGCATGATAACTCGGTTGTCTTTCAGACTCTTGAGTCTGGGGTCTGTCTTGTCCGAGAATAAGCCTTGGCCTTCGAAAGGAAGGTCCTGTATAGTGTGCTGGAGCTCCGGCGGAAGGCCAGAAACCTGCAGCCAGGAGAGGCGACGCATTGTTACCCCCGACGCGAGGGTACGGGCAGCCGAGTCCGCAGCGTCCAAAGAGGCTTGCAAGGACGTGCGTGCGACCTTCTTGCCTTCCTCCAAGATGGCCGTAAACTCTTGGCGAGCATCTTGTGGCAGCAGCTCCTTGAATTTATCTGCTGCCACCCAGGAGTTGAAGGCGTATCTGCTCAGCAGGGCCTGCTGGTTGGAGACCCTGAGCTGCAGCGCCCCAGCCGAGTACACCTTACGGCCGAGGAGGTCCATCCGCCTGGCCTCCCTGGATTTGGGGGCTGGAGCCTCCTGGCCGTGACGCTCTTTATCGTTTACCGATTGGACCACCAGGGAACACGGAGTCGGGTGCACGTGGAGGTACTCGTAGCCCTTAGAAGGAGCCATGTACTTCCTCTCGACGCCCTTCGCAGTGGGAGGAATGGAGGCCGGAGACTGCCAGATGGTGTTGGCGTTGGCCTGGATGGTTCGTACGAACGGCAGGGCGACTCTGGTGGGAGCGTCTGCCGAGAGGATGGTCACAATTGGATCCTCTATCTCCGAGACCTCCTCGGCTTGCAGACTCAGATTTTGAGCTACTCGCCTGAGGAGGTCCTGGTGCGCCCTGAGGTCCAGCGGGGGGGGGGGGGCTGTTGGAGGAGGTCCCAGCCACCGCTTCATCCGGGGAGGAGGATGAGGAGACCCCCGGCAAGAGAGTGTCTAACGGCGGGTCTCCTTTGGCCCTCGCCTCTACCTCAGGAGCCAAAGCGGAGTCTTGATGCTTGGACCCTTCCTCCCCATCCGGGGAGGGAGGGGGGCGAGACAACGAGGCTTCAGGTGCCCTGCGCTCCGCAGTCGCCGGCCTAGCAGGGAGCTGTTGGGGGCCCTGGGCCTGATGATATGCCCAGGGTGTCCAGAATCCCCATTGTTGCGGGCCTTGGTCCTGCTGTGGCGGATCGCTGAACAGCGCCGCCTGCCGGTCGGTGCCCAGCGCATACCCACTGTCCGTTAGCGAAGATACGGACGGCTGTCTAGAGGGCCATGGCGGGGCGGACCCTGGATGGTAAGGGTCTGCGCGGGCCGGCACGGACGATCTTCTCGGTGCCGGGGACCGGTGCCGGGAGTCATATCGGTGCCGGGACCGGGACCGGGTTCTGTCACGGTGCCGGGATCTGGACCGGTACCGGGCGCCGCTTCGGTGCCGGGATCGGGACCTGCCACCAGCTCGGTGCCGGGAGGTCGACCGGGACCGGGACCTGCCACCAGCTCGGTGCCGGGAGGTCGACCGGTGCGGCGAATGATGTCTGGATCGGCTCCTGGAATCGCGGTGCCGGTATCGGCGGCTGGAGACCGACCGCGATCGTCTTGATGTCGACCGGCGCCGCGAGTGCGACCGGTACCGCTGAGGGGAGCGGTGCCGGGACTGCGAGCGGCGGCGGGATCTGGAGCGACCGTGGCGTCGGGACCTGGATCGAGAACGTGAGTCCCGAGACGGTGCCGACATCATAGGCTTGCCTCTGGACACGACCCGCACCGGAGGTACCGGGGGTGGCAGCTGAGTGGGCTCAGTCATGGCTATGAGGTCCCGTGCCGAGGCGAAGGTCTCTGGTGTGGATGGCACCACTATCTCAACCCCAGATGTCATGGGGGAGCTTGGCGGCACCGGACTCGACGGACCCGCCGGGCCCGGAGTCGACGGTGCCGGCGGCGCCGCGGCCGATGTTGTGGCCGGGCGCTCCAGTCGGGTCTGCCTGGCCGGAGTAATAGACTTCGACGGCCTAGGCTCTGTCCCCGGTGCCGGAGAAGGTCGGTGCCGGGGAGTCTTCTCGGTGCCGGTGCGATCCGGTGCCGGCGCCGAGATCACGGCCTGCGAAGCCGCCGGGTCAAGTGCCGCCTCCATAAGGAGAGTCCGGAGTCTTTGATCCCTCTCCTTCTTTGTCCTTGGCTTAAAAGCCTTGCAGATGCGGCACTTGTCGGATCTGTGCGATTCCCCCAGGCACTTCAGGCACGCGTCGTGGGGATCGCTGGTAGGCATGGGCTTCTTGCAGGCCGCACACTGTTTGAAGCCTGGCGAACCAGGCATGAGCCCGGTGCCGGGTGCCGGGAAGGGCTAAGCCCCCGGCGAAGAACTATTTACAAACTACTTAACTACTACTATCTACACTTAACAATCTAATTAACAACTACAATAGTGCTAGAGATAACGATAGAGAACAAGGAGAGCTAGGGACGTGGAGGACAGCTATGCCGCGCTCCACAGTTCCAACGACCGACACGGCGGTAAGAAGGAACTGAGGAGCGGGTGGGCCGGCAGGGATATATATTGGGCGCCATGGCGGCGCCACTCCAGGGGGCGACCTGCCGGCCCACTGGAGTTGCTAGGGTAAAAAGTTTCCGACGAACGTGCACGCGCAGCGCGCACACCTAACTGGAATGGATGTGAGCAATCACTCGAAGAAGAACCATTCTTTATACATGGCCCGTCTGCTTCCCTGTTACTCTCGAAATGAGGAAATTTGGGCCTGCATTGTTTGTATGAGTTTGAAATTATTTCTAACCTGCATGTTGTCTGTAGCGTCACCAAGCAGACCTCCAAAAGTGATAGCATTGGTCACTGTGGCCAGGTAGATGAAGAGAATGGCTGAAAGAGCTTGGATATTTAAAGCATCATAGAAGTCACTGGCGAAGACAGGTAGTTTCCTCTTTACGTCTTTGATTAAACCACCACAAAATCTGAGGAAATAAGATTAGGCAAGAGAAGAAGGTGGAAAAAAAAGTCTTACAATAACATTTACTATGATGAGCAACTAATCAGGGACATTATCAAAAATGAGAGGCTATGCAATCTGAAAGGATATGGGTCATTGCAGTTATTTCTACACAAGGCATAAATTGATGGGTGTTTGAGTCAGATAACTGCTAAATGGAAAATGCTTCAACATATTTACCAAAAGTAGAATTGGGATCAAGCGGTAAGAGGGGATCACAAGTCCAGTGGCTCCACCTTGATTTGGAGGGCAAGGGAAACTCAAGCCATAGGAAGCACGTTCTTTTTAAATAATAAGGAACTGAAGAGAATTTGGTTTGTACACATTTCCGCTGGGCATTGTACAGAGAACAGGGTAAGTAACTTCACACTACAAGAGTGACTTTGGTACTGATGCCCATTGTCGTCAATCATCCACTGCTGGCATGAGAAGCACAAATCTCACTTCTTATCCTCTCTGTCATATAGTCCACCAACACCACAACCTCATCGGTATAATTGCATTTGACCCATCTACCTTCCAAACTATTTACTGATTGGAAGATAACAAATCTGTAACATTCTCAGGCAACTCAGACACAGAACATTAAAGAGATATGATCACAGACAAGCACAGGATTACTGTTATGGTTCTTTATGACAACATGAATTTCTTGCCTTTCTAAGAAGGAACATTAACTAACTTGTAATAACAGGTTTTCAGCTTTATTTTTTTTTAATACCTGCAAACATTCCAATAATGTTTTAACTGATATCTGACTTATAACCTTAACATTATATCTCAGCAAAGTTTTATATTTGGGAATAGTCTTGGAATCTCAAAGCACTTTACAAAGCCCCATGTTACTAAGAAATAGTAATAGCCTGGAACCATCATCTCAAAAAACTGAGGAATGTTACTTCGGCTTCCCATCCAGTGTGGCAGTCTAATGAGTGGGAAAAGAGAACAGTTTTAGATATCTCCCTGAGCTACACATCTCAATTACAGTAACACACTACATTGACACTGTGTTGCTGAACTGAACCGGGCCTAACTCTACATTCTGTTTAACATTAGTTTGATACCAATGTAACTCCATCAAAACCAATGGTGTTCACTGGCACGAAACCGAAGTAACAGAACAGGGAATCAGGCCTCATGTGACATTATCTTCTCAGCTTCTGTTCTATTAAATCTCTCGTTTGGGCTCTTCTACATTGTAACAGGAATGTCAGGAAACAGGATCTCTCTTTTATTGACAATTGATGGCTTTGAACATTTATTTTATAAATGTGTGATAGCCTGCAAACAGCTAAAACATTTCCACAAATATGAATGGAAAAGAATTGGTATTTAGGATGTATGCACTTCATAATGATCAGCGTAATTGCACACCTTCATAGGCCAAGCATTTCACAAGTGACTAGCAATTCGGGGGTTCTCATTGTTTGAGTCTCCAAGCTAAGACACTTTGAAGGGGTCAGAGTTACAGAAGGCTGGTGCTCAGGATCCTTTAAAAGTTCTCAAAAAAAAATCACAGGTTACTTCTGAAAATGGCAGCCACGTGCATAGCAGGTGAGAGCAATATTAAAAGATGCACAGTTAAAGGAGCTAAAAGGGCAAAGCATCATGCTGAACAAATCAGACAATTTGTCACTGACCTGCCAGTTCGTTGTAGTTCTTCAGTGTCACCATGGCCCCCACCTCCATGGCCCGCATCATGAGGCGTGTCTCCATTCATCTGTACATTCTCCCCACCCGAATACATGTTTTTCCTATGCAGAAAGACAAGTCACACTGAGGATTCACTGTGTTCCACGCTGTAGGACAAAAATCTATACTCAGCTCCATCACACCAGCCTTATAGGTCATGTCCTTTCTGAAGTGGTGGCACATTAAACACCACAGAATGCTCCTGCTATACAAGCAGCCAGGCCGGCATGCTGCAGATAAGGGATTAACTCTTTCCATATTGGAAGCTGTAAAATAAAATTCAATATTGAGCTTAACTACAGTTACAAATGGCTTGCTGTATTAGGACACAGATTCTTCCAAAGTAGTGCTGGTACAAGTACAGTGCTGCAGGGACATTCCCCACAGGGATATTAGCAAAGACCTGAAATTACAGGGTAACTCAACATTCTCAGACATTGCTTTCAGGCACATTCTCTTCTACCGTGTCATGTGGAAAATTCAATGCTAAGGGGAAAAAATGACGACTCCTCTGCTCCCTTCCTATTCCTCCCCTTCCACTGCACTGTTTGCACTTGCAACCCTCATTCACCTGCTTTTGTTCCTCAAGCTTGGAGAGTAAATGCTCTTTAAAAATCTTGGCCAAGCATGTCTTCCTCAAGATACTCAACCCCAGTTGCCCTGCACTCTCATATAACTGAGAACAGGAGCCAGCCCTGCTTACATAAACATCACTTGCTTTAATGAAACACAAGGTCTTGGGTTCAACTTATCGCACTCCCTTCATCTTCTCTAGTTAACACGCCGGCCCAGGATATCTTACTCTGTTGTTACGGACATGAGCCCTGCTACTCCCTGCTGTTACCTTTTATCAGAAGATGGGAGAGATTTGGGGGGCTCTATCCTGATGGTAGGGTCCCACTCCCCAGGTGGAAGCACAATGACTTCATCCAGGAACTCATCGATTCCAGCGATCAGGTCCTGCCTGTCTTTGGCTTTATAGGCAATGTCATGGAACACCTGCAGGAGAAGCAAAAATCTCAATGCAGCAAGAGTTTTACCATTTTCTACAGCCAAGACTTACAACAGATCTTTCAGAAAAGCTTTAATAGACTCATACTCAATACACTACAAAAAATATAAATTAATTTATAAATAAATTAATGGAGATATACCTATCTCCTAGAACTGGAAGGGACCCTGAGTCCAGCCCCCTGCCTTCACTAGCAGGACTGATTTTGCCCCAGATCCCTAAGTGGCCCCCTCAAGGACTGAACTCACAACCCTGGGTTTAGCAGGCCAATGCTCAAACCACTGAGCTATCCCTCTCCCCACTGATATATATATCAGTGGTACTTGAGCCAGTCAGATATGAACCTCAGAGCAAAGCTGGCCAATGTTTTTTGAACAAAAAGATTTTAAAACAAAAATGGCTTTTTAAAAAAAAAAATTGCTCTCCCCCACCAAAAAAACATGACTTTCTTGACATGCTTTGTTTTTAACAACATTTTTATGAAAAATGTTAGCAAAATTTTTCATTTGCCACAAAGCCAGTTTTCAGTAGCCAAAAACTTTCAACAAACATTTCAGTAATGCTTTGTGCGGGGTCGGGGAAAAGTCATTCAATTTTAACAAGTCACTAAAAATGTCAAGAAACCAAAAAAAAAAAAGAGGGGGGGGTCAGTTCTGAACCCTATGAAACAGAAATAACTTCAGCATTTTTAATGAAATGTCTTCTGGCCACCTCTACTGATAGAGTCAGAGAGTTTAAGACCAGAGAGACCACCAGGATCACAGGCCACCAATACCACCCAGCATCCGCACACTAAACCCAACACCTGAAACTAGACTAGAGTATTACAGCCCACAGGAGACTAAACTACTGTGGACCATATGCAGAGAACAGAAGGGACTGAAGTGAACCAGTGTCAAAGGTCCCTGCAACACAGGGAAATAATTTAGTGAGACATACCAAGTTGGGCCAACTGGAAGTAAACGAGTGAGGCTGAAGCCAGTGGTTAAACAGAGACAAAAGAATACTAAGATTTATTTTCATAAACGTATTTTGAACCTTTCAAAATGACAATTCAGGTTGGGGGGGGGTGATCAGCATATGGAAGCACTTGAAAACTAGTGGACTTTAAAGAGGCATTGGAGGAAGGAGAGAGAGGACACTTGGTGCATGGGAAATTAGGAGATTGTCTTTCTTATATTCCGCCCCTGTGCTCGGAACAGAGTTTGAAGTGGGTGAATGAAACCAAGGGAATTGTCAGAGAACAAAGGAGCACAAGAAGAAAGAAAATGCTAAGATGTTGGTGAGATACAGTTGTGCAGAGCCCAAGAGACACTGAGAAGAATGTTTAACTTATGTAGATAGTATCATATCACATTATTGGTGTGTATTATTAGAAAGTAATTAGTAGGTACAGAGGGGTAATGTGCAATTATTAGTTAAAGCAGTGCTCTCAGACACAGGGCAACACATGGTGGGTGTAACTATTTCGACAATAAGATGCACTGTCAGAGTTGCTGTGGGGTACCTGTGATCTTGGAATTTGAATAAAAAAGCACAGTTTATAAAGTAACTCCAATGTATTTGAAAAAATTACAGATTACAGGGAAAGAAGCAGGAAAGAAACACGTTCTAGTTCTACACATTTACAGAAGTGTGGAGGCAGATTAAATAATTAAGAAGAGGAATTTAAAGATAATCAGAATTTGATATATACACAAAGTCAGCACTCATGGATCCATCACCCAATTTGCCATCCAAAGTAGCCTCATGCACGGTACTGGTATGTGGAACCCAAAAAGTTACTATACAGCTAAAGAAGAGGATGGCTACCATCTAGGTTGACGAAACAACAACAGAAAACAATTGGACACTGTATGCAAAGATGCCTACCTCATCCGACATCAAAGTGGCAATGGATCGACCAATCTCATGGTAGGACTTCGCTTTTCCCTTCGGACCCAGCAAAATGAACAGGAATCTGACCAAAAACAAACGGACTATTACCGTCCAGGATAGCAAACTGTATCATTTACTCATTGTACCATAAACTCGTCTACAATCAATAAACAGCGCGAACACAGAGATTCATCTTTACAAGGATCATACTGTAGTAGTTAGAGATGCAATCCATTCCACTTCCTGTAAAACACACTGGATATAATCAGATATTAAGAGTGAGATTTTCAAAAGGAATCAGCATCCACTTAACTGCTCCCACTGAAGTCAGTGGTAAAACTCTCTGACTTCAACAGGACCAGATTTAGGCCAGCACTGGGCACATTTGAAGACTTCACTCCAAACCCACAACGCAGTTGTATTTCATTAAAAAAAAACCCAAGGTGAATCTTGTTTCAGTGTACAGTAAATTCAAGTAAAAGTTGCACAAAATACAAGGAATCTAGGAAAAATTGCAAAATGCATTATTTTGAGCTTGGATTTTCAGAATTGCAGAGTCACCACTGCTCCCACTGATTTCAACAGGAGCTCAGTCCCCTTCATAGTCAGGCCATTGGCCCATAGGAGGAATGAGACTAGGCCTTTGTGTCAACAGCTTAACTAGTGTACGTCTCCCTCTGAGATTCACACACTTCAGTTAATCAAAACTTGCTAACCTAGCAAATTAGGGGATCAAATTCTTCCTTCAGTTATGCGGTCCTTGGAGTCTTTCCCCTAAAGACCTAGGCCACCACTACACACAGACACCTTGGCTCAGCTGTCACTCAGGTTTCTTTGTATTTTCTTCATCAAACCAGTGCTGTGATGGCACTACACAGAGGGGTCTAGCGACCAGCAGTAACTCCTGCAACCTAATTCATGAGCCAGGTGCAGGCAGCAGCTAAAATGTGATACTCCTCAAAATGCCCAGAGACCAGGAACATGTACTGCTCACGTGCAGATACTGTCCAAGTGTGATATAGCCCAGTGACTCCCAAACTGGGCTCTGCAGACCCCTGGAAGTCTGGAAAGCCCTTGCTAATGGTCTGGCTGGTCACACAGTGCTGGCCCTTTTTTATTTCCAATTGCTAAATTCTCTTAGAAGGACAGCTACATTAAATACTTCCCCAACATTATTCCTATTCCTAGCTAATTCTGTCAACGATGGGAGTTTTGCTGCAATGGCTGGGGAAGGGATGTAGAGAGTCTCTCTCAATTTGTGAGACCCAAGCAAGGCAGAGTTCTAGCCCCTATGCTCCACGAGGGGTTCAGAAACTGCTCACTCCCTTATCCCTCAGAGCTCACCTGTTCTCCCCAAAAGGGTGAGACCACAACTCTCCTCATCCATCAGCCAGCAAAACAGACTGGCCTCCTTAGGTCTCCTTAGAAGGAGAGCAGCAGGCATCCAGGCAAGCTAGAAGGGCAGTGGGGGTGGGGTGGGGTGAGGGTATTTTTGTGATGGGAAGAAAGTGTTTTAATTTCTTAAATTTATTAAAAACAGTATCCTTGAAAATATCTAATATTTCCTTTCTAGAGCCATCAATCCCACAGAGCTCAGAAACACACTGCACTGCATTTGCCTATCAGTGCATCTCTGAGGATGAAATATCTGTAGGATTCAGCATACAGGACAGCTACTCATGTGTGAAGGAAAAGTATTCTTTTAAATCAGCCTTTAGTTCTTAATAATTTAGCTAAACTGATCAAGCCTGGCATGCCTTGTGTTCCTGGTGGGAATACACAATACAGCCTTGCTGATAGTAAATGCTTCACAGCCACTGTTCATGGCAGATATTCATGCAGATGGATTATTTTTAATTTACATATACTGCAGGGATCACTATCTACAATATACTAAGCGTTAATCCTTTATTTGATACCTGTTAGACAACAATTGCTTATTACTATGTACACACCTACTTGATAATATCTTCAATATGAAATCATTGCTCTTTAGCTTCTCTGCCTTTGCTTCTAATCACTGATCGTGTATTTTGAATGATCATCCAGCAAGCTCAGGCTGCTGAAGCTGAGGTGCTAACAAACACGACCTGCTGACCTGTTATCTAGGTCTTGTGGCCGTGTTTTTATTTTTAAAAGGTGCCAGACTGACAGCTGTCTATCCACGAACAGCCACAGTCCAGGCAGCAGGAATGTCAGCTTCCTACATTCACCCTGCCCCTGTAGCTCATCCATGAATGATCTGGGTCACAGCTGAGCCATGGAAGGGTAGTTCAATCCCCAGGCCTGACCACTGGCATCTCCACTGTTTGCCCATTCATTTTGATGGCAGTTTTGTGATATGACCACCTATTTAACGACAACTGATTTGAGACAATGCAGGTCAGACAACGCCAATCTGGCATCCAATGCAATCTTGATATGAAAGATGCTGTTATCCAGTTACTAATCCACTCCCTTAGATCGTTGCAACAGAAGACAAGACAGGAGATCTGTTTTTAGGATTTCAGTTTACTAAGAGCATGGGAATTATTGCAAAAGACAACTTTCAGCAACTCCTGTGTCTCACGCTGGGTTTGATGGAGAAACACTCCATAGCAGTGCAAATCAAGCAAATTATGTGCACTGTAAATCCAGTCTGTCTGGAAAATGGGCCATACAAAGGCACCACAGCCATATTACTGCCCTGCTCTCTAGCAAGAGATTAAGGACCAAACTCAGCTTGGTGTAAATGGGCACAACCCTCATGCATCTCAGTCAACTCCAGAGATTTTGGTGCTGAAATTAAACCCAGTTTGCTGGAGGGATACATGAGGGGTCAGGTGCTATGCCTGCTTATGCTAAAGAATGTGGACTGAAATCTCTACTAAATGGCATAAGGAAGCATCAGAGCTCAATGGATGGGGAGTGAGGGGGAAATGTACTTGTGAGGAGGTGTCGTCTCCCCACAGTGGGTTGAGGCAAGAGTGAGCCACAGTGTCCTAGGGCCAGGCTTGCCTGCAATCGCTGTGTGGTAGCTGCTAATCCAGGAGGCAGGGCACTCCATATATAAAATATCCATGGCAGAGCAGGAAGTATCACAGGGTGAAAGCCAGGGCTGCCCACACATGAGGAGAATCCCTCTCCCCTCAAAGCAGGAAAAAGCCAAACGCTGGGATTTCTCTAAGGGTTAAAGGCGGTTACGTCAGAAAAGGGTGCTGTTTTCTGGTTTGTTTCACTGTTGCTATTTATTTTGTTCCCTTGATCAACAGAGTGATTGCACATGCCTCCTTAGAGGATCGGAAAGGCCAGCTGGGTTAGTTTTCCCATCAGAAACCGCTGGACGCTGGACTGGACGCTGCTTGATGGCTGGGATGCTATTTGTTATTGATCTCTGGGAGAAGGAAATGAAGACTCCAGACAGGTGAAGTCTTTTGTTTTTCCCTCCTTCACCACACATGATGATTCATTGTTTGGGCACCTTGTCAACATACCACCAGGAAAGCAACCGGTTGGGTGGCATACAGAAGCAGAGACTGAGAAATGTAAACCCTTGTTGCCAAGAGTCAGGATTTCCCAGAGAACGCCCCAAAGCTGGAAAAGTTCCAGTGAGCCACAGTCATTGGGATGACGCTGATATCCTGAACAATGCGCAAGACACAGATTGTGTCTACACTTTAAAAAAAAAAATCAGACAAAGAAACGGCTGATCTCGTTATTAACCAATTAACTGGGACTCTGGAGATCAAGGCTCAACTGCCACAAGCTTCTTGTGTGATTTTGGAGAAGTCACTAAATTTCAGGTAAGGTTTCAAGGCATAATAATGATGCAGAATCACAGGTTCGACTATGTAGTTCTGTACTGATAACCCCCGCCCACATATCCGTAAAACTCCTCTCGGTGTTTCTTTACCTTCTCCCCCATCTTAATGCTGCAGAGGGGGGAGATCTGAAGGTCATCTGCAGAATTTTAGTCTAGAAGCTTCATTAAGACCCACCCAAGTCATTAGCGTAAACGTGGTGAATAAGTGCTTGTGAAAGTGAGAAATTCCTAGCACTGTAGACTTAAAATTAATGACTAGAGACCAAAATGAGCAGAATAGACATGATTTTAAAAGCCTGGGAAATCACGTCTGTAATGGACAGACACAGCACAGGGTGAAGGGCCGATGATGCCTCATGGAAAACGTTGAAAAATATCCTATTGCAAAACAGCTGTAGTTACAGTTCCTCATCTGGATTTCAATTCCCTGTTTTTTAATGCCAAGGATGGTAAGATGGCATAAGAACAGGGTCTTTGTTCAGACCGAGCTCATGGGCTTTTGCTGCTTTCTTTTAAACAAAGATTCCGTTTTCATGTAAATATTCTTAGTAACGAAGCCTAGGCAGAGTGATTTCTAAATAGAAAAATCTTTCAAAGATTTCCATTAAGCATCAGCTGCTCTGTAACTAAACATTAGTCTGAAATCAAAAGCAAACAACAATTAGAGGCAATAAAAAAGGGAACACAGAGCCATCAGTCTGCCCGATACATTTTACTGTATGGGTTATTTAGAGTGTGTTTGTTCTACATTTCCAAAGGAACATGAAGGAAAGCAATGAGGATGAAGGGGTGCACAGAATACTAGCCTTTCAACCTGCGGAGAGCTCAGTGCAAAGCCTACCTCTAAACCATAAGATGTTGGTGCTTGTATCTTCCTCCTCAACAAATGATGCCCTACCCCCTTGAAAAGTCAAAGCTGATATGTTGTCCATGGGAATCAAGATTAATTTGCTTTAAAAGTGGAAGCACTAAGATGTCTAACATACTTTTCTGAGTAGCCTTGTTATGTCATCTTATTACTAGGAACTTTTTCTTTTCCCTCGCTTTCCCCAAGGTTATTTATGACCTTCTCTACTTGAGTCAGACTTCAGATTATGCCCATACAGCAGGATCCAGCTCCCTTCAAGTTCAGTGGAGCAGGATGAGGCAGGATCCCTGACTGTAAACTCCGCGGGGGCAATCACTTGTGTCTATGAAGCACTCAGCATATTTATGGATGCTCAAGAAAAACAGGCTAATTAATTAAGAGAATAAGAAGCAATGAGTGGGTCAGCTGGTAAATAAATTTCCAATTATAACACTACAAAATTATACAGACACTCTAAATAAATCAGCACTCGCAGTTCTAGACCAACATTTTCAAATCTGGGAGTTTAAAATTAGGCTTCTGCATGTTTAGCCTCTTAAATAGAAGTGGGCTGATTTTTAGAGGCACGGGGCAGCTGCAGCTCCCACTGCAATCACCAACTGGTCTCAGGCTGCAGTAACCCGTACAGTGAGGGCATGTTTGCACAGCAATGTAAGCCCAGATAGGGTTACTTTGACTCGAGTCAGCGTACTGCAGTATGGACATCAGGGCCCTAGGTTCGAGATGGGTCAGAAAATCCTTAACCCAAGGTTAAAATGCAATGAAGATGCTCAAGTCCAGGGTTCCCTGATGCCGGTCAGCTGACTCGAGTTCCACTAACCCTAGGTTTACATTGCTGTGTTGGCACAGCTGCAGCCCAGCTCCTCAAAAAAAAAAAGGCCACTTTATGTACAAGACTAAATATGGCTTGAGGAGGTCTAAGTTTGAGCACCAACGTTTGAAAATTTTGGCTGCGGTTTTTATCAGATAACATAACAAGGGAAACCTAAATTAAAAAAAAAAAAACAGAAAAGGTTCCACCTATTGCACCTTTTAGGATCTGAGAGTTCTGAAGTGCACTTTACAGCAGACATGTTCACTGCACAGGGAGGTTAGAACAAATGACCGAATGATGAGGTAGTCCATCATAGCCAATGTGGGCCCTTCTGGGATTTCCTTTATTGGATTTTACAGGATGCAACCACTGCAAATGGCTCTTCATTCCTCACAGAAGCACGTTAATGAGCCTCCCTACTCTGATTACAGCTAACATTTGGTTTGGAGGACAGCAAATGGATAATAATATTTCCTGGAAAAAATGTGAACATGGAAGGATGTATTGTTTTCAATAACACTCTGGAATAATTTCATGAGGTTATTAAGCTTCTCTACATCCAACTTCGGCTCTCACTTCAGAACAAAGGATGTCTAATTTTACCTTTACTGAGAAACAATCAGACATGTATTTAAAAAAGAAATAAGCAGGATCAGACTAGTGACTGAAGTACTGAAATGTACAGTACCCAGTAACGCTGAGACAGCAAAAACAGTTATTGCTAAAAATAATCCACCCTATTTTTTCCAATGTATTCCTTAAAAAATACCCCAAAATATAAATAAATTAAACATATTCAAACATTTCTTAGCATTTCCATCCTAATGCTCCAGTGACATAGATTTCAGACATGCACACTGCAACGCGGTTAATAAGCAATGTTACCCAAACATCAGACACAGATCAATCTCTTTGAGCCCAGTTCATGACAATTACTTACAAGTTGCCACTTACCCATGATTATTTAACTTGAATATGGGCAACTTTGATTCCGTGTATTTCGAATCTTAGTAATACATGTTTATAAACTTTAGACCTGTGGACTTTTGACAGATTTATCTTCCCATATCAGTTTTATCTTGTGCCTTAATAGTTTGTTATTCTTTGCTCATGTAAGTACTTTATGTCTCCTCTTACAAGGTTCAATATAATATATATCTCCTCTAACTTTCTCAGCACTGTGCAAATATTACTTTCATCATATAATGGACACACATTAAAAAAATTTTAATGTTCAAGTAAAAATAAGTATTTGCATACTCATACTTAAGAAATTACCAGGACATTTCAAACTCAGTTTTTACAGTCAATGTAAACTAAATCTGTACACTGATATTAAAACATATGTATGTTGTCAGGTGCTAATATGTAATGGCATTAAGTGGTAATGGTATATATATAGTAATAAATATATTTCAGTAATATATATTAATGAAGCACCCCTGCTAGCGAGGTGGAATTGAAAAAGAACATTGTGATAGAACCGAAATTCCATCTGTATGCAGCCTGTTCTTTTCGTTATAACTTTATTATGCTTCATTGGTAGTTTAAGTATATTTTACTATATACTTTTCATACTAATTACTTTCATGGTTTCTATCTAGAATACACAAAAAATGCAGTACATGTATCTAAGGTTCTACACTTTTTTAAACTGACATTGCCATGTATTGCATAGAGAAATAGTATGTAACTGCATCACTAAAGACTGTATTTTTATGCATATGACTAGACTTTTAACTGTCATATATTCAATTTTGTGAGTTAATGGCCCTGATAATGCCAATGTTTATGCATATGCTTTATTTTAAACATATGAGCAATCTCATCCACATACTTGAAGTTAAGTATGTTCACATTTACAAGATCAGGGCTTAAATTTCTAACACAAAAAGGGACATGGTTACTTTAAAAAAAAAAAAAATCACACTTCTGCCTGAAAAATCTGCGCTCCTTGTAATAACAAGTAACACCTACAATGATTATTATTGAAAGATTTTGTCCAATTTATTCACTTTTCATATAGGATAGCACTTTTATATTCTTTTTAATAATGCCAGAATTTCACCCTTTGCATCTTGTCAGTTTCACTGTCCCCCATTTATTTTTTAGGGTCCTTTGAGACAACAAAGGAGAAAAAAGCATTTTTAAGAAGAAAATGTACTTATACAACCAGAAAAAATACCAGAGAATTCAGGAATGAGCGTAGTACTTCCTTCCATTCCCCCCCCCCCCGACTAGATTTCAAGTTAATAGTGTCCCTTTACTGCTACATTAATCAGTGTTTATGTACATTCACAGATTAGATATTACAACAAATCCAAGATCTCATTATGAGAGAAGGGGTGATCTGTAAGCTAAGTTCTGATAGTCTTGGCAAAATATATAAATCCACTGCAAGTTACATTACAGAAAGCAATGGAGATGGTTCCCTTTTGGAATGGTGTCATTATTTTAAAGGTGAAAACACTTTTCTGATTCACGTTGCATGCTGAGGGAGACTCTCTTACCGGGTAGGAACAGGGACTTCAGTCAGAGCACCCAGCATAACTGCCTGCTGCAGCCGGACGAAGGCAATGAAAGGGTTTTCCAAGAAGTCTACCTCACCAACCAACACATTGGAGGCCTCAGCATCACGGGGCAATTTCTTCATAAACTTATTCTTCAGCTGTGGCAGTGAGAGGAAAAAGGGGGGAAAAAATTGATTCTCTCATTAGGCAGATTAATATGAATATATAATCAAACTAATCCAATTTTAGCCCCTCTCCTGTAACAGTACCATGATCTTTAAACATCCACCTGAACGTATCACCAACACTTCTTTGCAGCCAATATCTAATACAGCTATGTTCTTTTATGTACTGGAACATAGACACGCACACTGTTCTTTGTATGACCCACCCTGACCCACTCACAGCTGTCAAGCAGAGGTAAGACTGGGAAAAAACACCCCCAGTGGTAGTATCTTCCCCCCCCCACACACACACAAGCTAAAAGAAGTCAGATATTTCTCCCCACTAAAACAGTTAGCAATGCTACCATAAGGGTAGAGAGCCACGATGCTACTGGATTAATGGGGACAGGTCATGCCTCTTTCGGTTATAGTTTCTCTGAACCTTCTAGTTTCAGGACGACAGCACTGCATCAGGTCACCTTCAAGTTCTCATTGCAACCATAAGGGTTAGAGACTTAACAAATGACACCCTACATTCTGTGGGATCGGACGGCACCAACGGGGACTATGGCCCATTTCTACCTCTTTGTAGAACCCGTCAGTATTCATATAGTATATATTCCTCTGTCCCTTGCACAGTGTGAAAGCATTAATGGAAGAATGGAGCACTATTAGCCTACCTAGGACTTTTAGCAGCAGAGCTGTCATGTGGATAACCCTGATTTCCCCAACCCCATCTTTCCAGAGCCATCCCATTCACTGACCCACTGGGAGCTGTGGCAGCTACTGCAGGAGTTTTTTGTAACAGCTCCACTGGTCCCCAGTCCCTAGGGTGGAGTGCTGAAGCAAGCAGGAGGCTAGCTGGCAATTGCCCTCCACGCTCCCCAATGCCCTCTGCGGTCTCAGTGCAGGGCAGAGAATAGCGAAGAGGCAGATGGGACGGGAGCAGTTGTTAGAAGCAGACAGTGCAGCATCCACCCATAGGCTTATCGTATGGGGAGGTGGGAAAGACATGTGGTCTACTTCCCCCATGACTTTAAGGGACCGAGGAGAACAAAGGCGCACTCAACTCTGGGGAGGGAAGGGGTGCAGGGACCAGAGACGATATTACCTCTGGGGAGGGAGAATTTGAGAGAGGAGAGAAGTAGGAGGACTGGGTGGGGGAAGGCAGAACAAGAGAAAGATGGGGAGGGATTCATATGTTTCCATGGGATGCCGAGGAGGAAAAGTCCCATTTTATTGAAGGAAGCAAGATGTTCAAACACCTGCCATTCTCCCCCAGACACACCGGAAAGGGGGAGCAAGCCCCTGGCCCTTCCTCCAGTGAAGACCGAGTTTACCAGTTCTTGAGTACAGGTTGGCTAGCGAGGCTGAACGATCAAAGGTCTCCCACACGTTGCCTCCTTAGCTTTGGATAAGCATCGAAACTTCTAGATATTAATCCATATCCCAAACTTTTGAAGGCTCTGCAAACAGTCCTATTAAATCACATTCTAATAGTGACTCCTCACTCTTCTACAGTGAGTCTCACCAGTAGATCTTAAAAGGGCTTTACAAAGGAAGTCACTATCAGTATCCTCATTTTGCACCCCAGAATGCACATAAAGCCCTCTGGGAAGCCGAGGTGAAGCTGTTAGAGATGGCAGGATTGGCAGAGACATTCACAATACTCCCATCTCCCCTATAACTGTTGTACTATCGTGTTGTGGTCTGTGTAATGCAAAACTCCTGCAGCTCCACCACTGGGAACAAACCAACCAACCAATCACAGAGTTATTTATTTACCCACCCACCCAGTAGCAGAGCTGCAGGAGTTTTATAATTTTATAAATACATAATCTGGAAAACAGTTTAGAAATTATCATATCCTGAGAAGTTTTGCTGAGGCTTCAGTTTTTTCAGGTGATTATTCCATTCATGTGATGCAGGAACTATTTCCTTTCTACTGTGCGATTACACTTTTTTATTTTTTATTTTTTTTAAAGGCAGAGCCCGCAGTGATGCCTAATCATCTCCCTGATGGAGTCTTCTTCAGTGGCTTTTAAAACTTTCTCAACCATTTGCCTTTTGATCTGAGATTTGCAGTGGTTAGTCTCGCCCAAGAGAGATCATTTTTCCCCCAGAGGCACAGGTTCAGCAAAAGCTACTCTTGACAATTGGCAGGGATGTGTCCTCCCGAGATTCCCAGCATGCCCTTTGGAAGCCCAATGAAAATCTGTTTGCATTTGGATGAATAAAAGGCTTTTGGAAACATACACTTTCCCTCACCCCGCTTTCACATGTTAACGGATTCACTCACTAACAATCTCCTAGCATTCTGTTGGCATAACACATGCCAGAGTGAGTCCACCAAGCAGAATTTCTCATTTGATGTGCAGGTGAGTATGGAATATTATCTGTGAGGGTCTGCACAGAATTACAGATGATATGCAAAGGTGCATATGTCAAGGTGAGGATGAAAATATAGGAGACAAGACCAGCTAATCCAGGGGTCCCCAACCCGGTGCCCGTGGGCACGCATCTAAATGCGCCCGTGTCCTGGCCGGCAATTGAGAATCCGCCGAAAGTGTTATTTCGGCGGCGACGCCTCTGGATGACACCGCTTGCCGCCAACAAGCGACGTCATCCAGATGCGTCGCTGCCGAATTTTGGTGGCATTTCAGCGAATGCTCAACCACTGCCACGGTCCTTCATCTGGCACCTGCCAGATGAAAAGGTTGGGGACTACTGAGCTAATCCATTACAAAACAGCCATGCCTACCCTCAATGAATTCATGTACGCTACAAAACAAAAACTCAACTTGTATTTAAGTGTCTACGTGATAGTGATCCCAGATATTTAAAAACAAAACTGTACATAACTATTATATCTAAAAGGCAGCAGATGTTAGGCAAGGACTGTTGTTCTTCCCCCATCCTTACCCTAATAATAGACACATTTCCCTTATTCCTGCCACATTATTTAAACATGAAAATAAACGCAGCCCAAACCCTATGAAAGCCACAGATGTCATTGTAGGTAGCACTTTAGCGATGCAACTAAAGTGTCCCCTGATGCTTCCATAACCAAGCAGACATCCATTATTTCTTAATCAAGCCATCACAGTTAATGTTTCATCCCACCAGAACAACTGCCAACTTGATGGATTCCATTCCCCCCTTCCTCTGGCTCAGAATACCTTCCTCTCTGAACCCAACTTCGCATGGAAGTTTCAAGCTAAATAAATACACTGTTAATGAGGAATATGTACTTCAAGCCACCATAAACACCACTCTGCCAAATCCTCAGCTGTTGTGAGTCAGTGGCGCTCTACTGACTTCAGCGGAGAAATTCATTTAATAGAGCTAAGACAATTTACACCAGTTGAGGATCGGGCCCCACTGCCTCCCAAAATCCCCAGGGTACATGTGAACAGCATGTTTTAATATTTATAAACAGGAAAACATTAAAAGCGCAGGGAAAACATGAGGCATATGCTAATTCCCCAAACCAAATCTCTGCTAGTTTTAAATTTAGGCTGCTAAATAATTCCCTGCTTGCTAAAGCAATGCTGGAAGAATCAACACATACACAGGAGTCAGGACATGCTCTGCTGAGGCCATCAAGGAATTGTTTCACTAGCCAGGGTTGAATTTTCAATTAGGCACAGTAGGCACATGCTTAGGGGTGCCTAAAAGTTGAAAGTAGGTTAAAAGTTTCATTTTTTACGGAAAAACACAAAGCTCAGCTGCAGGTGGGGGCACTGAGGATGTCATGCCTGGGGCGTGTAAGGTGTAAATCCGGCCCTGGGTTCTAGCTAGTCTGTAAATTCTGAAAGGCTTTACACTGCCAGGAAGGGGTGGGGAGAGGCAGTGAGCAGGGTTTACTGGTGCATGGAAGCACAGCATTTCCTGTAGGCTGGCCCTGAGGAGAATCCAACAGGGATAGACCTGCTGCTGGGTGGAGGAGCAGGCTCAGAGACTCCGTGCCTCTGATCAAGCAGCACAAATGAATACCTACTTCGCAGGTCTCTTTCTTCAGGCTTCCCTTTCCTTAGCACACAGGACATCAAACCTGTAAGAGATATCAAACCCCATCTCTCTCACAGTGATTCCATCACCCCACGGAGGAGTCGTGAGGAAATCAGAGTGGCTCAGGAATTAGGACCTGCGAATTGCTCCCAGTGGGGCTGTGCAACAGGGAGTTAGCAAAGCCATCTTTAACAAGTCGGATTTGGAACTAGTTTGTGCACCAGTTTCCGAGAAGTCTCAAGATGGAGGTTATCAGTACAGTAAACACTGAAAGGCTTGTTAGTATTTGTAACCAGTATTTTCTCAACTTCTGGGGTAAGGCGCATTGCTGTGCCTCCCTTTACAGGGATGTCACACATCAGCAATGGAGGAATCGGGAATGGTTAGTTATTACGTAGTCCTGCCTTGAGTCCAGGGGACTGGACTCTATGACCTGCTGAGGTCCCTTCCAGTCCTACATTTGTATGATTCTAGCTACACCAGTACAAATGACTCTAATGCTGCCAACTGTCCCTGGTGTGTGGATGAAAGTATTAAGATGTCTACCTTGCCATCAATATCAAGGGTGCAGAAAGACCATCTATGGTGAGACACAACATGCTGACAGACATTCTCCAGGCAGATGTTTGATCCCTAGGGATGGGAGTGCCTTTTTAAATGATACTGAAGGCATGAACAGCAAACAGGATCAAAGTAAATGGACCATTACTCTCTGAAAAACAACCATGTAATTGGCACATGCAACTGCCTATGCCACTGTGGGATCATATTGCTAAAACTTTCATCCTTCCTTGTTCCAGATCTCCCTTTCCTTTATCACCCTCACTTGTGGTGTCAGGGCTAAAATTTAGGCTATTCAAAAAACAAAGCAAAACAAACCTTTTCTAATAAAGTCAGTTAAACTGAGAGCAATGTAACTACCTACTCTACTCCATCATTTACAAAACCCAGGCATTTTAATAGCAAGAAAATGAATTGTTAAGGACATCATCAATCCTGTACTAGCCACATAACAGAGGTGTTATTCCGATCACTTAGGAATATGCATAATCACAATACAAGGTGCCTGATTCTCCACTGCCCAGCCTCATGTGTAGTCATGGACCACAATGTAAAGCGAGTGTAAAATGCTACCAAGTAAGACTTTATACCATTTTGCACTCACTTTCCCCAGGGGTACATGACTATGCCAAGCATTGGGCAGCGCAGAATCAATCCCAAGAACCTGAACTCTGACCCATGTAAGCAGGGCCGGCTCCAGCTTTTTTGCTGCCCCAAGCGGCAAAAAAAAAAAACAACAAAAACCACACACACCACGATTGGCAGCAGCTTTACTGCGCCACTTAATTTTTCGGTGACAATTCGGTGGCAGGTCCTTCCCTCAGAGAGGGACTGAGGGACCTGCCGCCGAAGACCTGGACGTGCTGCCCCTTTCCATTGGCTGCCCTGGAGCCGACCCTGCATGTAAGGGCCAGGTAGTGATTATGTTGTGCATCACTAAGACAATGTCCTTTTATTGACGGGATCTCATACTCGAACACAAGATGCCAAGGGACAACGAACAGTGACTCTCGAGTTATACCAGGAACCTGGAAGCGCTAATAGGGGAAGAACCTGAAGGAATCACATGCGACACATGCCTCCTGGCTATATTCTGACTCAATGTAATTTTCTAGTGAAGAGAAGTCCTAAAGTTTAGCCTACAGAGCTAACCCCTTCCCAAGGTCAGATTGTGCCCATGCACATGCATGTGTACGTATTAGAGAGAGAAAGAATACTTATACATTCTTCATATTTTCTCCTATTTCCAATGCCAAAAAAAGTTGGTTTCATTTACAATAATGGTCACTGCTGACTGTTACATAAGGGGATAATCACTTTGGGGCAGCCCAGAGATGGAAACCCTGCTTTCTGAGCTGATCAGAAACAGGGAGAAAAATTCCGGTTTTTGCATTCAATCTAAGGTTGGGTAAGCAGAAGGCCTGTCCTCAAAGAACACTGGCTGCGGTCAGCATAAGCACAGGGAAAACCTAAAAGACAGGAGCAGAGCTAGATGAGGTGACACAGGGTTAAGACACCAGTAAGGGAAGAAGTGTTGAGATTTCTGTCACAAACTTGGCAGTGCTTCTAGAAACGCAACAGAGGATCTGTTGTGCTATTGCTCCTCAGTGCCAAAAACACACAGGAGCCTAATGGGGGTTTACATGTTTTATTTGTGTGTTTCCAATAATTGTTCTTTAAACAAGACGGGACTGTATCTAAGATCTTATACTGTGCTCATCACCGTTGTATCTGAGTGCCGGAGGGACTTTACTAACCAGCTTCTCCCTGATCAGCCAACTGCCAGAGTTATTCTCATTTATATGTCTTCTCTGAAAGTATAGACATAGCTTCAGACTAAAAATAGTTCCTTAGAGCCTGAAGGTTATTTTTCTAATCTCTCCACCTACATCCCGTAATTGCACCACCCAGGATGTGAGCATACCCACAAAGCAAGAAAACATGCATTGTCTAGGCAACAAAATGTAAGTTTGTAGACTAAATAACGAAGTCAATGTAATCAATTACTTCTGACTTCTTAGGTAGGAAAACACCGCAGTAGAAGTCTAAAGGAAAGCATCTCTTGGCTGCTTTCCAGTATCTTCCTGGTGGTAGAAATCTACGAGCACAGGCTTTGGTTTAGCACTGGACTGCACACACTTCTGCTGCCTTTATTAAATGAGCCCTGCATGGTAGGCCTGTACCTGACCCACTAGTCCTGCACACCACACTTCCCCAGTGACACCAGCAGGAAATCTCATGGAGGAGCACATCCCTTTTCACGTGACTGCTGCCTCCACTGTTCCGCTTGGGGCTGTGCCGGCTTTTGGCAGGGGCGAGGCAAATAAAAGAACAAACAGGGACATGGGAAAGCAATGGGAAATGCAAAGATCAGCACACGCTGGGAGTACGGCCCACTACGCAGCCTCCCAAATGAGTCGGACATCAAGCCGTTCTGACACGCTTTTCCAAAATGCTCAGTGTTGATCTAATTTTGATTTTTACCATCAACTTCAGTGGCAGTCGAGATAGGCCAACATTGAGTCCTTTTGACAATCTAGCCCTTTATACTTACTGCTGTTCTTAATAGTTTTGAGGTTACTGTGAAATAAATAAAAATAAAAATAAAAAGAGAGGGAGATTATAGGCACTGCATGAGTTCACTGAATTTGTAGGAAAAGAAACCCAGAAGTATACCTGTTCCAGTAAGTCTGGGGATGCTCCATATTTGACAGACTGGTACAGAGGTTAGGGAACAGAGGCAAGGGAGGAGATACTGCTCAAAAAACAAGGAATTGATAACATGAAACCCTGATATGAATCCTTAATTAGCACTATGTAGTCCTTTCCAAGTGCTGCTCCAGAAAGTAAAGCAGATTTAAGTATTCTGCTCAACAGTAGGAACCTGAGGGTGAAGTCTTAGTCCCCCTAGACTCACACTCTCAGGGTATGTCTACACTGCAGGTAAACATCCACGACTGGTCTGTGTCAGATGATTTGGGCTCACAGGGCTCAGGCTGTAAAACTGCAGGGTAGTCAGGCTCAGGCTGGAACCCAGGCTCTGGGATCCTCAGGCTCCAGATAGGCTGAATGTGCACATTGCAATTTTATAGCCCCGGAACCTAACTCCCTCGAGTCCTGGTCATGTGATCTGGGCCAGCCCCAGGTATTTAACTGCAGCATAGACATTCCCTTGGCTAGACTCTGAGTGTAAGAATCAATGATTCCATCAGGGTATGGCTGAAAAACAGAGTAATAGTTTGTCCAGGGCACTGGAACTGAGAATAAAGAGACTGGGCTGTGACTGTGCTCCAGCAAAACAGAACGCATTAAAGCTTTGCTCAACAGGTTAAGCCAGAGGTTCTCAACCAGGGCTACACAGAGGTCTTCCAGGATGCACATGAACTCACCTAGATAGTTGCCTAGTTTGACAACAGGCTACATTAAAAGCACTAGCAAAGTCAGTGCAAAGTAAAAATTTAAAACAATCAAAATGAGAAAAACAGCAATTTCTCAGTAATAGTGTGCTGAGATACTTTTGTATTTTTATGTCTGATATTGGAAGCAAGCAGTTAAATAAGGTGAAACTTGGGGGTACACCAGATAAATCAGACTCCTGAAAGGGATACAGTAGTTTGGAAAGGTTGAGAGCCACTAGGTTAAACATGTGATGAATTAGCTGGGGATTGGTCCTGCTTTGAGCAGGGGGTTGGGCTACATGACCTCCTGAGGTCCTTTCCAACCCTGATCTTCTATGAGGCTAAGTGTTTTGCTGAAGAAAGATAAACTGAAATGCATGTATAAGTGCTTTGACAAGTCAGAGCCTAGGTGAGGAAGCTCAAGGCCTAAGGTTTGGGAGGGTGTGTCATTTTGGTGGATCAGGCCCATTTATCCCTAACGTACTCTTTAAAATGAAAGCACCATGAGTGAAGTGATATCAACAACATGTGTTCTGTTCCAGCTAAGCTTCGCAGCAGTGTGCAAAGCTTCTTTTAGCTCATTTGCAGCAAGTTAAATGATGGGACGACTGCAATCCATGCGCTTACAATCCATTTTGAACCACTCCCCCAAGCAGCTTCTAAAAAGATCCATGTTGTTAGCAGAAACAGCATAAAAAAACCCTCAATCATAACCACTCCTGCTACTTTTTCTGCGTGTTGCTAAATTGAACACATTCTTCAGATCTGACCAAGGATGTCATTAGATATCCAACATTTTAACACTAAACTTCTAGGCACAGTCAACTAGAAAAATCACACTTCCACGGGACATATTTTTAACCAACTGTTGTTACAAGCCTCTCCTCCGATTACAGGAAGCGAAAGAGCTTAATGAACAAATATTATTAGGTCAGTTTGTTTACTATGTGCATCTGATAGCACTACATGCCTCATCGGCTTGACTGTTTTGCTGATGACCAGCTATACTTCTTACCTCTTGTATTAGCACAAGGCTATCATGGTTGTACCTTCCTCAGAGCCTGAATGTGCTTGCCAGCAACACAACAGCAGAGACACTGCCTTCCAGGGAGGCAGGATAACCACCTTGTGGTTAAATCAGTAGTCCAGAAATTAGAAGACCTGGATTCAATTCCCTGTTCTGCTACACATTTCCAGTGTGACCTTGGGCAAGTCAATTTTTATGTGCTTCAGATCCCCCTCCGTAAAATACAAATCGCTTCACTGCCTCTCTCCTACCTTTTGGCTGTCTTCTCTATTTAGACTGTAATTCCTGGGGAGGAAATGTACAGGGCCTAGCACATGGGATCCTAAATTCAGTGCTCATATCTCCCATTCTGGCACTAATAAACCCACCACAACAGTGAGGTTTCCAAGTTTCGGGTCAGCACAATAAGTGTATTTCCCAGAGCCCTGCATGGAGCCATGGAGCAAGTGGAGTCAGTCAACAGTTTTCTTTACTCTCAGTGAGGGGACCAAATGCCTCCCATCCCAGCCACGTGCACCAGGCTGGAGAGTGGGCGCTCCTGTGTGGCGCTATGGAGCGCTGGGCACCCAGAGGGAAGGGGTAGTAAGATGGTGGGTATTCATTCCCTGGCATTTCTCTGCCGGTCCTGGGAGGGTATTGGGAAGCTGAGGCCTTACCTCAGTGCTGCTGCTACTGACAGCGCCAGTTGGCAGGAGCGTGTGCAGGGGAAAGCTATGGCAGTTGGAAGTCGGACAGCCCCAAGCACATCTGGAGATAGTGGTCTCACATCTGCCTTCCCATTCTGTACTGACAACTTAACTGGTTTGAAATCTAGCACTGTCTACCTGTCTATGTGTCTAAAGTACTTATATGGAGCCGTTGCTGTAGTGGCACAGACGGTGGCTTGGGCTAGTCACCCGAGAACAGACCCAGTAGTCAGGTAGACTTGTAGTCAGCTGGCTAATCTATGTCATTGTCTGTACTGCAGCATCCATACTGTTATTTTTAGCACACTAGCTTGAGCAGAGCTAGCACGTGTCTGTCTACTCAGGCTAGGAGGCATGCTTCCAGCTGCAGAGTAGACCTACTCTAATTCAGCGTTCCTCAACAACCTGTCCGTGGACCGGCGCTAGTCCCCGGTATCGAAAAGGCTGTGAAACACGGCCATGACTTAGAAGCACAAGTCCTCTGGATTTCCCTGCTCCCCAAAAATCACTCATCACTTTTCAAAATCTTGGCCTACATTCTTTGGGGCAGGAACAGTCTCTTCCTAGGTGTCTGTGCAGCACCCTACGCAAAGGGGTCCTGACTCTGACTGAGGCCTTTGGTGCTACTGCAAAAAACAAACCAAAAACACTGAATGCAGAAGAGGGGAAGGGACCACCTGAGATACACTGCTATTCTTCTGTGGCACCCAGCACGTATGGGCAGTATTTCACAGGCTAATCCAGAAGACGACTCTGGGAAAGCAGGAGCTTCAATAAATCAGTCACTAACTAGAGCGCTTAAAAAACCTATACAGCTGAACTAAAACTTTTACTGGAGAACCTCTCCAGCTGAATGGAGAAGCCCTTTAGCTAATCACATTATTTTAATGATGTTTCAGCCGTTGAGAAGTAGTCTGTAAATAATACTTAGAATTAATCTTAAGAAGAGCCTGTTTGCATGTGTTTGTGTATTAATATTTGATCACTTCTAGCCTAATGAGAAGCTGTCAAATAAAAGCCTCTGTCACATAAGCTAAAGTCAAGGTAAACCACACCACCAGTTGCAGAACTGCTGGCAGCGCTCTCAGAAATTCAAGCCTACAGACCTGCGAAAGCTTAAACTGGTTGTTCTTTTGTGTGCTACACTGATGGCAGATGGCATCAACAGAACAGAGACTACCTACTAAGCATGCATTTGCATAGGATAACTTTATAGGAATTGTGACTGATGCTTCTTGTTTTTGCTACTTGACTTTGGCTACCAAGCAAATAGCAAGAACACCACTTACTGATGATCGGAGCACAACAGAAGAATTAATGCTACATTAGCAGGGCACAACTAGTATTCTCACAAAAAGGTGCAGACACACTGTACCTGTACTTGCACACATTTTGACACATTTCACTCCCTGTATTTCTGTGCCAATGGGTGTTTTTGCAGTTATACCCTACTTTGAAAATCTGGCCCTAAACAGAAGTGTGAAAGAAAAAAATTGCTGTAAACCTACGCTCCTGTCACTTCTTTGATCTGACCTAAAAGGAAAGGATTACACATGCTGTCCTATCCTTAACTGTATACAGGCAAGCTATCTGCATGAAAAACCATTACCTTGCCAAGACCCAGCTGCTTTACTGAGGAAAGACAAATAACAATTATTCAAGACTGATACCATTGCACAGGGACATGGAAACATTAATAGCCATGGCCTGATTTATTAAAAAAAAAAAAATCAGTAAAACAAGATCAGAGCTAGATGCTATTTGCAACTCATCTGCTGCAGTAAATTCATGACATGCCTTCCTCCTGTCATCTTTGAAGTGCAGGTTACAGTTCCCCATCCCACTGAGCTAAATTTTAGTCACCATCACCACTGGAATGACACAATCAAAGTAAACACCAGTAGGTTTAACCATCAAGAATGTTGCTTACTTAAGAAAAAAAAAAGGAAATTGTACAGTTACAGTGAAGGAACAAAGCCCAAGAATGTAACCCTTGTGGAAAGCATGCTCTGGAAAAGCAAAACTACCAAAGCCGGCTCATTACGCAGAATACTACCTTATAGAACACTTTACGCTGACTATTTCTCAGAAACGTGTCCTTTCTCTATCAAGTTCCTGCTGCTTCACTTTGGAGGAAGGCAGTACATGCAAGCTTTACTTTAGGCTGGATCAGAACTCAGCTCACTGATACAACTACTTGTTTTTTGTAAAAACCCAAGCACTACAAGTTATTTATAGTGACCTTAGATTGACAGAAGCTCCACTTAAAGCAGAGCAAATAAACTGCACCTCAGCTTAGAGAAGGTGTTCTGGGAAAAAAGTGACTTCACTATGGGCCTGATCCAAGGCCCACTGAAGGCAAGAGTCCTTCCATTGACCTCAATCAACTTTGGTTTAGGGCCTCCAAGAGAACTCTGCTATCCAGTCTTAGTGCTTAATTCCTCACCAACACCATCACACTAGCTCCTTAGACCTTATTCTGCTGTCACGCTGGTTTTACCATGGTGTAACTCCATGTACTTACACGAAGTTGCTGGCAAGTCACACTATGTGCGTGGGCAAAATCAGGCCCTTTAATGGGAGTTGGGTAAGAAAGATAAAGTCAATAGGAATCTTACAGCTGACTCTAACGGGCGATGGTTTGGAACCTGCAAGAGGAAGATATTACTGGAATCTCCACCCTCATTGCTGATGAGATGTGGCCAACAGCTATCTTGTCCAAGCCTCTGTGCAAGAGAGGGCATCACCTAGACACCCTAATATTGACTCGAATTCTCACTTACCCCTGTAAAATGTCACAGCAGTTAAACCACTGCCTCTCCTGGCAGACCACAGGGAATCTTTCTTCCTGTGCAAGTACTTATAAGTGCTGTTTTAGCAAGGAGAGCAACATCAGCACGATATGATCCCGAACTCTAGTTAAAACATCTCCCCCAGCTAGAGGGAATTCTTTTGGAGCTAGTCTCTGAATTGAGCACCCTTTACCTCTGGCACTTAGAAACGCATCACCAATTTAAACAGTTCAGTACAATGAGAGAGTCTAACAGGGTGGCTTGCTCTTTAGGACTAGCCAACACTGATTATGGAGGAGCCACAGCTGGGTTGAATCAGGTGGTTCCACTATAAAAGCAGCAGGAAGCTGCAGTGAAAGGGGGCTGCTTGGGGACAGCAGAGATGGCTAAGAGTGCATAGTCCACACTCATGAGCAGCTTAGTTATACAGACATAAGTTGGTGGTGTAGACCAAACTTTAGTAAGAGGCCCTGAAGAGGGGGAGGAATTGTTAGCAGGGTGCCACAGAATGACCTCTGGCCACAAGTTGTCCATCCTGGTTACAGATATGGATAGAGCTTTGAAATCACCCCAGGACATGAAGTGCCATCAGTGCAATTAATCATATATTATTTTAACACAATGCAAACTGTGAAATGATACCTTTACAATTGGATCAGAAGGAGATCAAAACAAACATCTTGAAGGTGCATTTCCCCATGCATCTCAATATCAGTAACATTCTAATCAGTTCTCTGTATGGCTAATGGAAGGCTAAATGTTCTGTGCAAGAAGAAAGGACCTGGCTTCCTTCCAGTTCCAAAGTGAACGAATTATGATACACTGAAAATCTCATTTCTGACAATGGTAGGACGACAGTGTATCTAAGGCTACTTAGAGGGACGCTGTCAAATTAAAAAGAATAACTGCGGAAAGATAAACATCCTCGCCTATGCTAGAAGTAGCACCTTTTGGAGCATTTTAAAAATCTGATCTAGTTTATGCCCTTTACTTTTTGTATTTCAGCTCAGGCAATCACAGTATAGTATATTTCACTTTTGCTTCTAGTCAATTTCACATTCTTGCACACTAGCACAAGCAACCAATACTTTGTAACACAAATGTATTTGATTAAAAAAAAAGTTCTCACTGGAATTTGGAAAAAAAAATATTCTGGAATTCTTTTAGTGCTAAATGTTTTGCCTGACCATACTCAAAACCCGCTACACAGAAATTTTCTTTTTATTTTTTATTTTGCTGCTGAGTAGTGGGAAAAACTGAGCAAGCAAAAACTAGACTGTTGGGCAATCTGTGTATCTATGCGTATAAACAAAATAAGTGAAGTCTCGGCATTAACTAGTCTCCCTGGAAAAGTCTGTTTCCCTTTTCTTAAAGGGTGTCAGCTACACGTACAGAAAGGGAAAGTCATTTTCATTTGAGACCCCTGGAATAAAACTAGGTCATCCACTCTGACAGATATAGAAATTAGGAATACCCGCTGGTGATTAGGAAGATTAGTCCATTCCGTTTAAACAGTAAAAATCAGTCAAGCACCCTCACAAGAATCAGTCAATGAACTGAGTTCTAAACAGCAGGAAGTCCTCAGTCCATCCCTCCTGTGAAGAGAATGAGTGTTTCTCTGATCCAGGCCAATTTCTTTTTAACTTTACAATTAGCTTTGGCTGAGGTTTCTGTTGATATGGAAACACTGGTTTGGGTAAGCACTGCACACATCACAACAAATAAGAAGGGCTTTGTGCATCCCTTTGACTAAGCACTCCAGCTGACCACACTCCAAGCCTTTTCACATCCTGAACACAAGTCTTTCCAGCGGGAGAATATACTAGTCCACTCTATTATCTATATATCAATACATACTCCACTTTGTATATGCTAGTGCACATACTCAACAATGAAAGACGCTAACACACCCAACAGACCTCCAAGAAGATATTTTCCCATCTTTTCTTCTATTTCAAATATAAACCACCAGAAAAAGCCTTTAGGGGTTGCCAAGGTCATTTTAACAAAGCATGAAGGACCAACAGATTTTGCACAGTACTGGGAACGCCAACACTGTTATGTGGCAAAGAGCATCAGATTCCCAGGTTCCTGTGGAGTATTCATGATGTCTTCAAACAGAGGTAGCATTATGAGATTCAAGAGACTGACAAAGAATAGATTCTAATTCACACGTAACATACAAAACATGGAGTTCAACTTCTGTTTGCAGACAAAGATCTGTCCTGTGAGCCAAACAGCCACTGAAAAAGAAAATCCGCAGGATATACAAAACTATTAAAAAATCGGCAGTTGACATACAAGCCAACTCCGTCTCATGTCACTAACAATGTAGGTAAGGTAGTATGTGGTGAATCAAACAGTGTAACCAGGTTGTGCCCCTCAAATTCCGTGGAAGTCAGCTGCACAAAGGGCAGGATGGAACTGTTTAGGACCAAGGCCTGAGACAGGGATTTAAGGGATCTGAGCTCTAATACCCTAACCACTTGTAGGACCTTAGTCAAGCCTCAAGCTCTGTGCCTCAGTTTCGTAACAGGGGGGTTGGGAAACAATTAATTACAGGTATATTGCACTTTGCTCCTTCCAGCTTTGTATTCCCAAAGTTAGATTTTAAGGGATATTGTCAGATGGAAACTGAGCCTAGATTTGGATCTTGTAAAAATAAGCTTTCACATAAGTCCTATAATATTTCCTTGAATTAATCATACGTTAGCTCATTTGTAAACATTCTCTTGCTTGATGGCAACTCAAATATTGCAACAGCATGCCAGTGCACGAGAGCCTACAACAGAACAGAACAAAGAGCGACTAGCCTCTTTTCACTAAAAACCAGAGCTAGAGGTGAAGAGACTCGTAGTAAAATTCAGAGAAATCATACTGGGAAGAGTAATGAACACCAGCAATGACAGAAAGATGACACAAATTATCTACAGCAATTAAAACCATAGGCAGAAAACAACAAGATGAGACTCAATGTGTGGCAGAGATGCTTTTAACCTAGCATAGGCATCCATTTTTATTACTGTGTAAATCCAAACAACAAGAACATGAGAGAACATTTCTGAAGACGTATCATCTGAAACTTGTATACACTCAATGGGAAGGATAAACCTGGACAGCAAGAATGCTAAGAAAAACCTCATGTGGTGGTGTTAAACTGAAAATCGGGATGAAGTTTGCAATGCTCATATACAGCAGTAAAACTAGGTCACTCCAGTTTTGGCTGCATATACAGAGGCATTAAAATATCCCAGAGAAGGAATCTAATAACCCTCTCTTTACAACTCTGTTGCAACAGGACCTGGAATATTGTACTTATTTCTGGGCACCTTGTTACCAAAAGGATATTGACAAGCTGGTGTCATTCAGAGAAGAACAATAAAAATGATCAAGTGGCGGGGTAGGGGGGTAAAACGTATAAGGAAAGTTTAGAAGCACTAAATATACAGTATGTATAACTTGACTCAGAGATGACTAGCCACCCAATCCTTCTCCCATTTAAGTAAATGGGAAAACACCTATTGCTTTCAATGGAAGCAGGTCTATACCATAAGAAAGCCTAGGACAATTTAAAGGGTTTGAACACCAAGGAGGAAGAGGAATTATTTAGGGTGATGTGTGGGGGATAAAACTAGCAAAAATGGGGTAAAATGTGGGTAGTTGGAAGGTTTTTCCTAATATTCACTGAAATCTCTTAGGATGTGGAGTACCCTCTCATCTGAAGCGTTGGAAGCTCCATCCTCTGGGACATTGCAAACTAAGCTGGACAAAGCATTAGAATATTTGCTGTGAAGAACAATCAAACATTGGCAGGGAGATGCACTGGGTGGACTAAGAAGTTTTTTCCTTCTATGGTTGGCTAAATTCTGAGAAGTTTTTTTCAAGTTATATCAGGTCTAGCAATCCAGGCATTATATGTAATATATTTTAAAAATTATCCTTAAACATATTTTTAGCAGGCATGCCCCCTTAACTACACCATGAACATTAAAGTATTTCCATGTCATCCTTCTACCTGACTAGGTTACTGTCAGTTCACTGTGAGAGAAAGGATTCCAGGGTACCCAAGAGTTCTCTCCTATGTAAGCAGTTAATGGTAACTATACACTCCAAGGCGTGTCAGATTCTTCATCATGAGCATATCCGAAACTGGTGGAGCACGGGAAGGAAGCAAAAACAACCTAATGCAGTAATAATCATCTCAGTAACGGTTTTCCTTTCCAAAAGGATTCACCTGCATTTTCTAGAACAAACCCTGCAAAGGATCTATCCAAGTTTATTTGCGAGGACTGTATTTTTTGACAGCACTCAAAATGTTAATTATGTCCCTTACACTGGTGTCATTGCGATATGGTGTTAAAGACAAGAAATAGTCTCTCTCCCTTCCTATAGTCCAAAGAATCCCCCACCACTAAGCTCTGCTCTTGAGGCACATAGAACATCACTTCAGACTTTTATTTATAAATTGGAAAACAGAAAAGAAAAACAGAATTTGTCCAAAAGCGCCAGGGCCTTTGCTCGTTGGGCTAACTGTAAATGATTGCTATGTTGCCCACAGCTGGTGTCTTCTGAAATAAGACAAATGGAGGCAAATGATTTGTGTAAGCTCCGACATCAGGAGGGAAGCAATGGGTGTTCTGTCAACACCAGCAGATGCTAAAAATGGAACACGCCTCCTCTTTAAATTATCTTTTTTAGATTTGCAGGGAAAAAAGTAAAACTGAAAAACCATGCTTAAAAATAGCATTTTGTGTGATTCATTTAAATTCAGTTAATAATCAGCAGCAATAGGTTCTAGTGGAGAGGTGTGACTGACTCAGGACCATGCTTGCTTCTGAAAGCAGCTCATAATGTAGAACCAGTTTGCAGTTACTTGTGCAATCTAAATTTAACAAAGTACATAAGTCAGTTTGTCACTGCCGGGGGGAGGGGAGAATGTTGATTATTTAATGAACTAATTTTCATGTTTACAAACCACCTGTAGCTCACCATAGAGTTTAAATTTAAAAAAAACAGTTGTGTGTGTATTTAGTGCTAGTGAAAGAAGTTGGATAAGTAGCCCAGGCAAAAGAAGCTGTTTATCTTCACGGCAGTAGCAGAGGAAACTTCCTGCCCACACTATCTTGCCAGCTTGCCCCAGCCCAGATCTGGGGAAGGAGGAGGAAGGACTTCTTTTGGGGCTCAGAGATACATCAGCTGTCATGCTCATGCAGTTCTTGACCTTTCTGCTTGAGGGCGCCAGCAGATTTTGAGATACAGGAGCTGGAACTGAGCCTCACCAAACTCATCTCACATAGGAGTCACCAAACATCCCACAAATGGAAACAACTTTCATTCCCTACTGAGCTGGGCTGGATTTGAGCAGGAGGCCTCGAGGTGAAAGACCCTCTAGCCAACTGGCAATGCCCTGAGGCTTCCAGTGCCCTAATAAGTGCTAGCTGAAGACTAAATCCAGACTGGATGTCTTTCTAAAAGAAACATGCTCTAGTTCAGCCAGAAGTTATGGGCTGGATGTAGAAAACAATGGATGACATTCTATGGCCTCTGACAAGATCATCACAATGGTGTGTTCTGGCCTTAAAATCTATGCAGCGAACAGCACCCTGCACCTGACAGAGGGAGATGTGGAGTAGTCATTTCCTTCTCGCAGGTTACACACATTCCCACTCCTGTGGCTCAGCTATAATAGGAAGAAAAGAAAAATTGGAGAGGGAGGCAATGCGGCCCTTTCTACACTGCAAATATAATCATGTGAGGGCCTTCGTGTAGCAAATTACACTGTTTCACAATTTTGGCCTGGTTATGATCATGGTGAGTTTGACATTCCCCTTGGTAAAAAGTGAGACATGCCAAGTGATGGGACACCTTTTACCCATGGCCAGATGACAACATAATACCTCTCCCCTGATAGTGACAGACTCTGCATTGTCACAAGGGACTTCCTTCAGCAGATAAGCCGCTACATAGTGCAGCCTAAAACCATAATATCAGCCTCAGCAACATCTGCAAATATACAGGTTTGAGATACGTACACAAACTATATATATGATGTTGTGTGTGTGTCTGTGGGGGAAACGTAAGATCTAAATTCAAGTTGTTCTTTGTGTGCAGTTAAGTTCCACAGTTCAGCTTTTCTGCAAACTCACCATTTTGGCAACAGATCTTACTTATTCTTGTTGTCACTGAGGCTTCAAAATAATCCATTTTCTAGGAGTTACGTGCAGGAAAATGAGTGAAACGTAAGATTTTGAACTTAAACTAGACATTCCTATTTTCTCTATCTTAGAAACCCAGCACAGGGCTATCGCTTCAGGCTTTCCACATCATTTTATTATCGGCTATATCAGCTTCTCATGACAATGCCATGTCATCTTATTCCAAGTACAAGAAAGAGACCTTGGATAAAGTATTATGCAAAGGAACTTTCCTAACCCCACCACTATTTATGGAGCAACCTGTTCTTTGATACAGGTTTAATCTGACTGCTTATCACATGGAGTCAATAACCTGTAGCCAATAAGGCATACTTCGTATTGGGAGAGAGAGGGGCAGATTTACACTAAACTAGTGACAAGATTTTTTTTTTTTTAAGTCAGTGGTGATAAATGTAGGCAATCTGTTTTCCAAAGGTAAGATCACAGCATAAAGTGCAAAGTTAGTCTATAATTATCAAAGGGGAAATTAACCATTTAGATCCCAAACAACCATAAAAATAACACAGTTAGGTATATTGCAACTATCGAATACTTGCGAGGTTTACATATTTTGGCCTTAATTCAGAAACGCACGTAAGCGTGTCCTTAGTTTAAACATATGCATCAGTTCTACTGACTTCAATAAGTATCATTCCTGAACAGGGCCTGCTCTTTACATCTTCGGAGGCAGGCATGTATGACTTATTCATGCCTGTTATGATTTACACCATGGATACTGGTATCAGAAGATGGAATCAAAAGTAACGCTCAAACAAACCAAGCACACTTTAATACACAGTTACACAGCTAGGCTATTAGATTACTAAATTACACTATGACATAATACAAATACCGCAATGGGATGGGATTGACAGTCGGACTTATCGCTGGTAAAACTTCATCCCCACTAAAGTAAAAGGGAATTTTACCACTGCCTTCCGTGGGAACAGAGTTAGGCCAATGCTAAGCATTTTAGAAAATCCCACCCTAAGAGTCAAATTACCTGGAAAAACAAATGTATGTCAAGAAACCATTGTGTAGTTGAGCACTCAAAAATCAGTACCACCAAATTAAGGCTAAACACGTTTATTTTAACTCTGTCCCTAAGGGCATCACAGCAGTTTTTAATTACATGATCATGAACAAATTCTCAAACACAATATATCTAGCACAAACTTTTCTCTACACATTCTTCAATACATTGAAGTCAATAGGACTTAATCATCTACTTGAGTGCTTTGCAGAACAGGGATAGGATAACTCATACTTAAAGTTAAGCATGTAATGAAGTGCTCTGCAGAATCAGGGCCACAGGTAATAACACACACACGCTCATAGCATGCAGGAGGACACTTAATCAGCCTAGCAAAAAAACTGTACTGTTCAGGCTCAGTATATACATAATTTTCAAGTTCTCTTAACTCAGTTAAATCAAAATCAATCTCACTGAGAACAAAGGCCACATACTGCCTCTTAGCAAGTACAATTTCCAATTCAAATTGCAAACCTCTGTCATTTCAGATTAAGAGTGCACGCTCGCTCTATCACTCTTAAAAAATTTTTCCAGGCTCCTTTCACTCTCAAGTCACTTGTGGTCACAGTTCAAAAATGTCCCAAAAAAGTCATCTTTAAGCTCACACTGAACATGGGAAGACTTCAGCCTGAAAGGTGGAAGTTTCATCAAGTTATGATCATTTGAAAGCAGAGAATTTTATGGGTGGGACAATTTTCTAAAGCATTCTGCATTGATCTAGTTCTGCATTGGCTACTATTGACTTCTATGGAAGCAATGAAGCCAATGCTGAACCCTTCTGAGAATCCCACCATGTAACTAATCTGCAGTATCCAATTCCTTTCATTTCTCTCAGACAACAAGCTTTTCCCCTGGTCCACTAACTATCAACTACCCTGGCAGTGGGGAAGGGGCAGCAAGCACTCCACATTTCTGAATGAGTTCTCCAAACTGAGAACCTTCTGCCCTTCCCTGAGACCACTCGCTACTCCCCACACGTTACACTTCAGCCTTCCACTGGAAGTCAGAAGTTCATTTTCTCTCTCTCTCTTGAAATAGTCTAAAGTTTACCCCATTCGCAGCTAGACTAAATTCTGAAATGTAGATTAAAGAAGGCAATGATGAAAACAATCAGAAGAAAACACAAAGCAAATCCAAGGTAAGCAGCATGGAATGTTACTGACCCTCCTGTCTGGGTAATGAGCCTTGCTAGCACACTATGGGAAAATCTCAGTTATATACCATTTTAGCAAAAGAACAAGGCCTGGCCTAAACTTAAAACTTAGCTCAACCTAGTGACATCACTCAGGGATGTGAAAAATTTCACTCCGTATGCAACATAGTCAGGTCAACCTAACTTCCGCTGTAGACTCCAGTAGGTCAATGGTCGACCTAGCTACCACAAAGAGCTACAGTTACTTCAGCGATGGGAAAACCCTTTCATCAACGTAATAAGTGTCTAGTTACAGAGGCATAGCTGCAGCTGTGCTGCTGAAGTGTGGACATATCCTTCATCTGACATTACTGGAGCCTGTATCTGCACAGATGCGTGTGTCCCAGGCCCCTGCTGATAGGTTCTTTCCCCATCTTTGTTCCCAGTCCTGCAAAGGCATATGCACATTTAACTTTAGGCACTCTGAGCAGGCCCACTGAGCTGAATGGAACTACTCAGTGTGTTAAGTGAAGCCCATGTGAATCAGAGTGAAGTCTGCATCAAAGTTGCACTTGTTTCAGTCAATGAAAACGGGGAGCAGCCTTCTTCCCTTCCTTCGCTTCACCAGCCCTCTGGGATGGGGAAGGACAATCCAGTTGTCTTCAACTCACTCTCCTTCAGCAGTGGTTCGCTTCCCTGATTTGTCATTAGAATTCTTCATGGGCAGGTGCAAATAAGCACCCTGCAATCGCCAGGAGGGCAGCCTTAGGGAGTAGCCTTGAATGTTGCTGCAGAAGAACCTCAAAAACATATGTGGATTCCACTAATATGCTGCCCTAGAGAGCTCTGGCCTAGCTACTATTTAGCTTTCTGTTCTGGCAAATACAGTAACTCTGGCTTTTTTGGGGTATTCTGGACAGTAGGAGCTCACCATAGGACAAATGCGACCATTACATACAGTACTAACTGCCTCTTACAGCTCCCGTCTTTGTAATGAGGTCCTGGCTTCTTCATGCTCTTCATCAGATTGCAGCAAACAGCCTCTCAGCAGCTCTTTCTCCCAAGTCTGTGAGAACATCTAGGTAACCTGAAAGCTGCCAGGCCCAGACAACCATTCTTCACCACTGCAGCCAGAGGCAGGATGACTCCAAGGAGAGAAAAGCAGCCAAGAAGCACTTAAATAAAAGCACCAACATATTTCACATGTTGTAGATGGCATTTGTTCCTGCTGCAGTGTCCTCTTTTGACACTTTCTAGGTTTAGTCTGTTCATTGCTACTGAGAAGTGGATATAACCTCTCAGTCTGTCAGAAATACAAAATGCAGAAGTAAAGTATTTGTGACAGTTACAATCCTCCTTTTGGAACTCCAGGCGTCTGTGGTGGAATTCACCTCCCCACTGCCCAGGCCTTCGTGCTTTTCCAAAGCTCGAGAGGAGTTTCCACTTTCCTTCAACTTGGAAAGTCACACTGGACTAGGAAGACTCACTGGAAGTGTGATGTGTACATCAATATGTACATCTCCATTTTTGGGTGCCCGGAAGAAGCCACTCTCCAAATAAGAACTTCAGAGAAATAAGGAAATTGTATGTTTTAAGGCAGAGGTTCTCAACCTGAGGGGTGCAAATCACTGAGGGCAGGGTCAGAAATCAGTGTTCGAGGGGCATGACCCCCTGTTCTTCTATATTACTAAAATGGGAGGGCATCCCAGATATGGAGGGGAACTGCTGCAGAGCCCCAGTATGGAAAAAGATAAGACCTACAGGTTCCAGAGACTGGTAGTTGGATAAGGAGCCTTTCACATGAAGTGTATGTAGTAACCGTTTGGTGACACAGTGCAATCACTCAAACACTTTCCACCAACACTAAATTCCCTTTAGAAAAAAAGAACAAAAAACCCTTCAGAGGAACAAACAGCTTCACTGTGAAAAAAGAGCAAACAGTATATGTTTTTCCAGATCCTTGAATGCTCCCCAGGTGTTTTTCTGCTTACTAAGAGCCTACTGGAACACAGATTAACCCAAGTTCTGGTTGTAATCCTATTATGCTATTAACTCTATCACCATACTTGGCAGAAAAAGATAAATAAGCAGGAGAAGAGGACACAAGCTAGTCCAAAACTTTTTTGTCACTTAAAACATGTGTCATAAACAGATAGCTAAGGGTTAATGTCTCTTTCACCTGAAAAAAAAGTAACCTGAAGCACCTGACCAGAGGACCAATCAGGAAACCGGATTTTTTTCAATTCTGGGTGGAGGGAAGTTTGTGTCTGGGTTCTTTGTCTTCTGCCTGAATCTCTCTCAGCTAGAGAAGGATTTTTCTATTTCCTGCTTTCTAATCTTCTGTTTCCCAGTTGTAAGTACCAAAGATCAGATAGGAGATTTTTATGTTCTTTTGTATTTACATGTCTATAGTTGCTGGAGTGCTTTAATTGTATTCTTTTTGAATAAGGCTGTTTATTCAATATTTCTTTTAAGCAATTGACCCTGTATTGTCACCTTAATACAGAGAGACCATTTGTATGTATTTTTCTTTCTTTTAAGACCTGTTGGAGTTTTTCTTTAGTGAGGAACTTCAGGGAAATTGAGTCTGTACTCACCAGGGAATTGGTGGGAGGAAGAACTCAGAGGGAAATCTGTGTGTGTTAGATTTACTAGCCTGACTTTGCATTCCCTCTGGGTGAAGAGGGAAGTGCTTTTTGTTCCAGGACTGGAATTAGAGAGGGTGGACTCCCTCTGCTTAGATTCACGGAGGTTGCTTCTGTGTATCTCTCCAGGAACACCTGGAGGGGGGAAGGGAAAAGAGTTATTTCCCTTTGTTGTGAGACTCAAGGGATTTGGGTCTTGGGGTCCCCAGGGAAGGTTTCTGTGGGGACCAGAGTGCCCCAAAACACTCTAATTTTTTGGGTGGTGGCAGCAGTACCAGGTCCAAGCTGGTAACTAAGCTTGGAGGTTTTTCATGCTAACCCCCATATTTTGGACGCTAAGGTCCAAATCTGGGACTAGGTTACTGACAGGGTGGCAGCGGTGGGATAAATAAGCAGGAGAAGAGGACACAAGCTAGTCCAAAACTTTTTTGTCACTTAAAACATGTGAACACAATTTTCCTCTTTTTATTTGCAAGTTATTTCCACTCTTGAGCTAACTAACAAACCATAAACAAACTTCCATACACCACCATTGAAAGACAGGATGGTCTCCGATGCACACAAACAAAAAAAAACGAGTCTCTCTCATTTTTATTTATTTAAGTAGAATCACGTTCCAATATGCAGCCTTGTGAAACTGTCTGACCTAAGACAGAAAACCAAAATACTGAAAGCCTCATCATCAAGGCAAGAAAATCAGTTCTTTTTACATGCCCTGTTGTCATTAAATCATGACTTATTTCCTAGCTTCCTGGGCTGTTTGATAAGTGGTTAGCTCAAGAAAGTTACAAGGCTCCATCACAATTTCACCAGTTTTATCAAAGTAGGCATATGAGCCAATCAGTAACTAAACTTTGGGTCCAAGGTAATTTCTTGGGCTAACTTTGACAAATTTATGTGGCAAGAGTTTTCTCGTGAAAAACTTACTAGCAGGATGTCTGCTAAATAACTAACAGACATTTTAGATCAAGATAGTCGAAACCCAGCAGTGTTTCACTATAAATAGACAGTAGTTGTCCACACAGAATTCTACTGCACATTAAAAATGGTAAGACATTTCAAATCTCACTTTGGAAACACACACAGTATTAACAGCACTGACTGTGTTATTTGTTTTTATATTAAATGCAATTTAAAAAAAAAACTATTTTCTGGATTTGCTTGATGCTTCCATCAAAATTTAAACGATGCAAAATTCAGCACGATTCTGCTGCAGAAAACTGAGGAGACTGTTGCAGTATTTAGGTCTAGCTTGCTAATGAGTATATGAGGTCCTGATGACAAAACATTTAATACTGTATTACATTGCTGCCTTTCCTGTTAAATACAGAATTTTGCCTCATGTTCCTTTCTATCAATAAAAATATGCATCAAGGCTTCCTTACAATCAAATCAAAGAGTGTTTGTGTAAATACACACACTTTGAAAGACACTACCAACCAGAGCACAGAGGATGGCAATTCCATCCTGTGATAACTTCTGAGGTTTTGCAATTGGTTTTTGTTCCACGTTGGAATGAAAGCATTTTTCTGAAAACACACATCGTGTTTTTGTTCTATAGGCTGGTGGTTAGGGTACTGGTGGGGGATGTGGGAGACTCAGGTTCAATTTTTTGCTCTGCCTGAATTACAGCAGAGCTTTTCATCCCCAATTCCTCTGATTCAGGCAAAACAAGGACTTGAACCTGGGTTTAAAAGATTCCAAGGCAGACCCCCAACCCATCTACACTGAGGGTGTCTCGCTCTCTCTCAAAACCAAACTCTCTCCACAAAATGATTTGGCTTTGATAAAACTGGATATTTTGCAAATAAATAAATAAAAAAAATTAACTTCCCTGGAAGTAATTTTTTTAACAGATTATTAAAACTAAGATTAGAGGTGAAAATGTGTCTCTCTCTATTCTTTCTACTCTGTGCATGTGACTGAAGTTTTTGTATAGTCCATTTCGGTGTTTCTCCACTCAGTTATTTCCCACTTGTGTGGATCTGCCACCCAGCAAACAGGGAGAGAATTTTTTTTGTTTCAAACCAGAGAAATGTACGATAGCATAAACCACAAAATTTGGCTGGAGGCACTGAAAGGCAGTTGTAGAACCTGAAGTAATTTTGAACTCTTTTTCTTATACCGACTGTGTTCACGTGCCCCTTTAGCACAAAAACTCAGCTCTATTCAAATAAGCAGCAGCAACATTGCCAGCAGCTATCACTGCAAAGGACTTGAGTCATTCTCACCTGGCTGATCATAACATTCTCAGGGAAATACATTAACTATGTAACTCTCCTTTGCATCAAGAAATAACCAAGGGAATAAACAGTGTAGAAGAAGTGGGGGGGGGGCGGAGGCAGATGCCACCAGAGAAACAGTCACACATTGAAAATGACTTGGTTTTGAATCTGTAATCGAAATTTGATGATCAAAATTTGCAAAGCATTTATTCAGACACTAGCTTTCAAAGTGTTCAAATGAACTTACTCTTTAAAATCCTAACCTCTCTGAAAAGATGAGACAACACACCGAGGAAATGAGTATGATTCCCTTAGCACGTGCAAAAGAACCTCAAACGGGCAAATTATTGGAAGCTGGTAACAAAGGTTTTATGTTCATTGACATCACAGATCTACTCAATCAAACTTTATTTTATTTTTTTAACATCATCTTGGGTTTCTTTTAAGCCCTTTTTGGTCAAATGTGCATTTTTGAAGTGATCACTGATAACGAATCCATCACCCACCAGATGGGAGGGCACATCCTGTGGTACAAGCAGCTTTAAGTCATAACATCTACTATGAAGTGTGCTGTGGAACCTAGGCTGAAAGTATGCATCTCTCTTTCAAAGTGTAGAGGAAAGCTGGAGATAATCAGAAGCTAGACGTTATCCATTTACTTCTCAAGGAAAAGGACAATGTACTTTGCTTAACCAGTAAATCAGCAATATGGCTGCCGGATCTTAGTCACACCGCAAACTACCACAAGCAGTGGTTCCTTCATCCCTGACAATACCACAGCGGCTGCTTAATAGATGGCTGATACTTACAATTGGGGCGTTTTGTAAGCCGGCTATGCAGAAAACCTGACCCATTTACTTACCTTTTTCTTGCTCATCTCTTGCACTCCAGTTTTATGGTCCAAACTGCCTCTCCTCCCCCTGCACAACTTCAAATGAAGTTAGAATTTGAAGCTTACCTGCTCTTTGTCAGGTTTGTCAGAGATGTCATTCAGACTGGTGGAAGTCAAGTTCCGATGAGTCATGGCTGGACTGCCTGTAAGCACAAGGCCAATACCAGTTAAGGCATCGGTTACAACCCAGCAAAAAGGACACAGAGGCCCTGGCTATAGCACTACCTTCCAAAGGGCTGCATAAGGAGGGCAGGGTAGTGGGCCAAACTGGAAAAATTGTAGAGCTGGATACAGGGTTCTTTATGGAGTTCAAAGTTGCAAAGGGGATAGAAGGAAACCAAAGATTCATAGTATCTGGTCCACAAAATTCTCACACGAAGGACTTGTCTACATTACCACATGGGGCCAATCCAAGATACACAACTTCAGCTACGTGAATAGCGTAGCTGAAGTCAACGTACTTAGATCTACTTACTGCGGTGTCTTCATTGCGGGTAAGTCAACTGCAGACGCTCTCCCGTAGACTCCACTTACACTCCTTCTTCTGGTGGAGTACCGGAGTCAACGGGAGACCATTCAGCAGTCGATTTATTGCATCTATACTAGACGCAATAAATCGACCCCCACTGGATCGATCGCTGCCCGCCATTCCAGTGGGTAGTGTAGACAAGCCCTCAGTATGAAACAGAAATAAAGTTTAAGGAACTTCCAAAAAACAGTTTGAGCGCTGCTCCTGGACATGTTTGACAGGTAACCCTTCCAACACTAGTCCCCCCAGCTAAGAGAATAGAAAGCTTTCTAAGTAAGCTGACCAAACAGCTGGTTTAATCAACACTGCATACTGGGAGCTTGTCTATAGTATCAGCTGATGCTGTTTGGAGTAAATTACTTTTCTTCCAATTACCTTGGTAACTGGCCCTCCATGTCAACCATAGGCTAATTCTGAGACTGCTGAACAGAAGAGACAAAACTATCTGCACATCAACTTGGTGTAAAACACCGTAATCAATAGGATAGCGGACTGAAGTTACCGGAAGACAGAGGCCAATAGTTTAAATAGGTGGACGTAACCTTTCCTTCGAAGAAGCGATTGACAAGATACACACTGCTTAGGCCTTAAAATGTCAGTAAAGTAACCTAGCAGACCTCAAGGCAGCAAATCTAGATAGTAATTGTGCGCAAACTTATGGACAATTATTCCAGTTGAACCTTACGTTTTCAGACACTGCAGCAGAGAGGAGGAAATAACTTGGAAAAATAAGAAGCAACCAAATCTTTACTCATTTCTAAAATTCTATTAGAACCCTTTAATTTTTTATTTAAAAAAACCCACAAAGGGACAGGTCATAACCACAAAAAAAGGAAGAAAAAAGAAAAATCAAACAGCGGCCAAAGAGACACACTGATAACAAATATAATACCCTGAATCTGAAAGGCATGTCAGTTTCCGAATACGCTCTTTTTATGGTTCTGAAATGTTAGGATACCTTCTCTGAGACTTCTGTTGGAACCAGAAGTTCTAACATACGGCAAGAGAGACTGTTATCTCAGATTTTTCTAATCATGACCAGAAGTGGAGATATAGAAAAATCTCAGAGTTGCTGTGAGATTTCCCAACCAAGTTTTCAGACTTTAGGTTGGGATATGTCTCAAAATAAGCCTCTTAATTTATGGAGGCTTGTTCAAACTATAATCTAAAGGCCAGGCTTCCAAAAGAGATCAGTACCGAGTAGCTCCCACGGCTCTCACTGGAAGCTGAGCACTCTGTGAAAACCTGGTTACTCCATTCAGGTGCACAACTAGGAATTGAGCTCTTTTGAAAATCTACTCCTAATGTTACAATGTTCAGCCACCTTTGCAGCGCTGGAGATACACATAGGTGCCAAGATTGGTAAGTACTAGCACCTTTTGTTAAGCAAAAACACTGCTCTCAAGCCCCCTTTTCTGATAAGGAATTCAATTAAAAACTTCTGGGGCATAAGTGATATTATGGCACCAATTTGTATCCTCTTCCAATAAATATACATCTTCTGTGACACTGAAGTGGTGCAAGTTAAAAAACAAAATCCAGGGTCCTAGAACATGTCTACTTATCCAGCATGGGGACCAGCAGATGGATGAAATTTGGGAAGATCAGAATAGCAATTTAAATGACTTTCAGTAGGGATTTCCTAGAGGTTCTATAAGAGGGTCTCCAGTGCCTAGGGAAGTTCCAATTTACTCTCCTTTTATCTCCACTGTTAACCTCACTTGTGTATACAGCATGCACATATATACACCTCTCCTTTTAAGATGAGGCTATCAATACATATTGAGACAACTTTCAAGTAATTAAAAGGGTTTGCACTCACTAGGAGGAAAGTAAATGGACAGACTCGAGACACTCTTTTCCTGATCCAGTTTTAATTACAATATTCACATGGTTCATTATGAGTTTGAACAAGAATGGCTAAAAACACAGCAGTAAGCAGCTGAGCTTGGATAGATGCTATGAAAGGAGACTAACAACCTCCCATCATCCAAGCCAACTCCACGCAAAAATTTTCCCAGAGTACCAGGTGGGAAATTACATATCTGAGACCAGTTATGTGCAGCCTCAAATGTTCCCTAGTTTAACTTTCAGTATGCCAACCTGAGCGATGCCCCTAAAGTTTCAGTAAAGAATTTGATTTGTGCTTTGTGTATGTGTGATGCATGGTAAAAAAATCCACTGGGGGAAAAAAACATCAAATTTGCCTGATGGCATATTTGCATCTATTCTACAATATACACCTTGCTTTGGGTTTCTGAGAACAACCCACCTCATTCTGACAAGAATGTAAAGAAATATTTGCCACAGAGCATAGAAGAAATGGAGAAGCAAAATAAGGCTAGAGTCTTCGAAACCTGCAGTGCATTATTAAAACCCAGTGATTTTTCTTCTTGCATTTAGTTAATTCATTAGTTTTTAAAAGTTACAGACAGGCTGCGAATTCTGGGAATTATTTTTTACACAAGTAAAAGTACATAATGTACATATAGGTTAAAAAGAAAAATCAGAACTGAGTGGAGAAACATGGAGGGGAGTTTTGCAAATCTGAAATCAAATAAAGACATGGGAAGGCATTTTTTTTTGTAACTACAGAACTTGTTCAAACCAATACTTGGTATCACGCAGCTGGTGAATTGAAGCAAAAGGTTCCTATCAAGTGTCCTTTTCTATCATTAAATGAGAGATGAAACAGACAATATTAACTACAGCTGAGCTCAACAGCTTTGAAGAAGTTCACATACCTTCAAAGATGGGAATGCTCATGGGTAGGGCATATAATTGCTGTATCCCACATCTACCACCTACCCATGGCTATTGGGCTGGGCTGCTTGTTGGATGCAGCAGCATACAGAGAGATGCTGGGATGGATTTCTCATTGGTCAAGGAGCTTTTCTTGGCAGTGTCTGCAGCCATGTCATATGGTCACTGAGAGATCACTGCACAGGTGGCTTCAAGTTTAAAAACAAAAACAAAAAACACTTTGGAGAAAAAGCTAAAAACTTGCCAATTGCTTTATTTAAAAACAAGCTGTTTTAACACATCTTAGAGTATTCAGAAGAGTTTTGGAACTGGCTTATGCTATGCTGCTATGGGGAAGGCTATTTGCTGAAGGTGTAATTCCATTTTCTGTTGACTGCACTGGCAAAAAAAAAAGATGGTCCTGTTGATGAACTAACATCTGGATTTCTAGTATCAAATCTCGACTTGGCCACACATGGACTGAGTCAGGAAATTTCCAGCTACTCACCAGCAGATACCTGTCCACATCACAAAATTTGGTGGGATCTTTCTTATGAGATGCCCAAGACTGAACTAACATGCTCGGAATGCTGTATTTAGGTTAACAGATTCATAGATTATATGGAAGACGACACCACTGTGATCACCCAGGCTGACCTCCTGTAAAACACAGGCCACTGAATTTCCCTGAATTAATTCCTGTTTGAACCTGAGCAGATCTTTCAGGAAAACATCCAGTCTTGATTTACGATTGAAGTACATTGGCAGAAAACTGTTAATCCAATGGGACATGTGAACTCCAGAGCAGAGGGGCTCTTCAAAAAAAACCCCTGCCTCTTCCAGCTACCGCTCATATTGCTAGTGAGGGGCCTTCAGATCAAACGTGGGGAGACAACAGCAGCATCCCAGTAACTGCACTATGGTTCCTTCAACTGAAACTTTCAAAGAGCGCTCTGTGATCCTAGTCTTAGGGGCCAAAGTCCCACTGAATTCAAGGGGGAAGGAAGTGACCCAAAAGAAAAGGCCATATTCTGTACCATCTTCTGTTTTTGAGATGCAGAGCTGTACACATCTCAGCTGGAACTATGACATCGCTACTTGCGATGCTATAATGACTTACTTTAGCCAGAAACTAAATCAGACATTCTACTAACCACTGTGAAAAATAAATAGGTTTATTCTTGGCATTTTTGTTTCAGGCAGAAAAGCTTTTGCCTTCCAACAAAATAAAATGCAGGAAGTTCAATCTTTAGTTGGCTAACCTCAGTGTTTAAAGATCAGCCAACAGGCACAGCTGGAAAACAAGGGACCAATAAAAGAACCATTTACTCTAAAGCTCAAGTGTGAACACTTGTTTTTAATGTTTAAGGCTGTAAATTTATCCGCATTTTATGTTTATGTATCCTTTTTTATGGAGACTGAATGCCCGATCCTGCTAGCACATCACTCTGCATTTTATAACACAGCAGCTAGTGCACTTGGCATGCACAGTTGCTGATTTCACAGGATGCACAGCTCCCAACACCTTCACACTCATTCCCATCCCAACCCACTGGATATCAGGGGAAAGTTTTAACCTTAATTTCCTACATTTTCAAAACAGTGCAGGGGAGTAACGCTACACAAGTCCTCTCTCTTTACTTTCAGTAACAGCCATGTGGCTAAATCACCAGCTACTTTTGGAAATTTAGGAGCAACAGGTGTTGGAAATACTAAATGCACAAGAAACCGGACTCCTGAATTCAGACTCTCACTGACAACTGACCCTAAAGGAGCATGAAAATAGTTTGAACAGATAGCCACAAATAGGTTCTTAGATCTTGAATCTTTTTTTAAAGAAACACTGTATGGAGGGCAAGTGTCATCTTCAGGTTAACTCCTCATGTCTCTCTTTTTTCAAGAGAGTCACAATTCCGTGACTTTCTTCATAGATAAGATTACTTGAGTGCAGGAGGTAATGGGCAACATTCAGCCCCAGTATAAGCAGTGACCACTCCTAATTATCCTGGGTCTTTAATGATGAAACACACCACCCGTCAAATTCAGGCCTATTTTTTCTATCTTCACTTGGCACAACAAGCTACAAAGTCTTCACTCACTGTTCTGTTCACCCTTAGATCTGCATATCAAAGCCTAAGGAAGTGCCTGTAGCTGATGGAAAGCGGTGAGCTTCTCACAATCTTGACTGAATATAGCTGCCAGATACAGATCACACACATCTTCAGCTCCTTTTGGCCACCTGCCCGAGGTTGAATATAGGCTCCAATACCTTGAGTCTGCAACACTTTGCAAGTTTCATGTCCACACACCACAGTCTTCCAAGACATTTTGTATGCATTGGTATCAAACTCTGGGACAAGGTCTTCAGTTCAGGCCAGGCTCAAATGAGCACTCTCTGCACTGGTCTCTCCAGAGCATGGATGGGAAGCTGCAAGCATTGTATCTATACCAGTTGAGCTGACCCTATGAACTCCATCCCAGCATGCACTGCCCTATTGTTAGAAGTTACCCAAAAGCCTCTCAATACAAGACGACTGCTGGGCAATGTGGCATGAGTGCTTCAAGACTCCCAGAACAGTATAACAACAGATGCAGCATGAATGGACCTGACTACATTTCTCTGTCAAAAAAACAGTGCTGCTGCATGGACTGTCACAAAGACAAGCAAGACAACCCACCATTTCATGCAATCAGCGCCAATGCAACTGCTTCTTGTGTGAATGTAACAATATCCCCACCGTGGCAGGCTCACTGCATTAGAGACTGCCATGGAGAGATTATGGGGTGTCACAATGCCACTAAAACCTCCCTTCCACCCAGGGAACCAGCAAAGGGCCAGGCTGACCCCAAAAGTGAGCAGGGCCATGGTGACACGACCCTGGTCATTAGGGCAATGTGTGGATTCAGTGTCTCCCCTCCTCCACATCTTCCACTGGTCAGGCTGCTGTAAAATCCCCAGCGGAAGCTGAAGATGCCCTTCCCCAGAGGAACCCCTAAGAGGAAGCCACAGTAGAGACTCCAATCTCCCATCCACCCACACTTAAGAATAAGCAAGACTTGCTGGTTGAGGGAGCTGCAGTTTCTAGTTTGCACCTCCCAACTCCAACTGAGGTGACCATGACCTCAAGACACCAAAGATCTTTAAGCCGAACTTTACTTATCCTTGAGCTAAGATCCCATTTCCTATAGGCTGTTTTTCCAGTACTGGCAGGAGTTATATATAGGAAATTTTCCATAGGCTCACAAAAAAAAAAAAAAAAGAGAGTGCATTTCCTTGTGGGAAAACCAAAAAGGATGCTTACTCACCTTTGTAACTGTTTGTTCTTCGAGATGTGTTGCTCATATCCATTCCAGTAAGGTGCGCGCGCGCCGCGTGCACGTTCGTCGGAAGACTTTTACCCTAGCAACACTCGGTGGGCCGGCAGGGCGCCCCCTGGAATGGCGCCGCTATGGCGCCTGATATATACCCCTGCCGGCCCATCCAGCCCTCAGTTCCTTCTTGCTGGCTACTCCGACAGTGGGGAAGGAGGGTGGATTTGGAATGGATATGAGCAACACATCTCGAAGAACAACAGTTACAAAGGTGAGTAACCGTCTATTCTTCTTCCAGTGCTTGCTCATACCCATTCCAGTTAGGTGATTCCCAAGCCTTATCTAGGTGGAGGGGTCAGAGCGAGACGTTGCGGAATGTAAGACGGCTGAGCCAAAGGCGGCATCGTCTCTGGACTGCTGGACCAATGCATAGTGCAAAGCAAAGGTGTGGATGGAAGACCAGGTAGCTGCGCGGCATATTTCCTGGATGGGAACATAGGCCAGGAAAGCGGCAGATGAGGTTTGAGCCCAAGTAGAATGGGCGGTGAGATGGCCAGTCGGAATGTGAGCCAATTCATAGCATGCCCAGATACAGGATGTCACCCAAGATGAAATTCGTTGGGAAGAGATTGGCATGCCCTTCATGTGCTCTGCCACTGCTACAAATAGCTGAGGTGAACGTCGGAAGGGTTTGGTCCTCTCGATATGAAAAGCGAGAGCCCTGCGGACATCCAGAGTATGCAGCTGTTGTTCCCGATGCGATGAATGCGGCTTCGGAAAAAAGACTGGTAGAAAGAGGTCCTGATTAACATGGAAGGCAGAGACCACTTTAGGGAGGAATGACGGGTGCGGTCGCAGCTGTACCATGTCCTTGTGGAATACCGTATACGGGGGACCCACAGTCAATGCTCGAAGTTCCAAGACTCGTCTAGCCGAGGCGATAGCGACGAGGAAGGCTGTCTTCCAGGACAAGTACAGCAGCGAGCATGTGGCCAGAGGCTCAAAGGGGGGGGGACCCATGAGCCTAGCTAATACGAGGTTTAGATCCCGGGTAGGGATTGGCCATTTGACCTGAGGGTAGAGTCGCTCCAAGCCTTTGAAGAATCTGGAACCTATGGAGTGAGAAAGAATGGAACTGCCGGTTTCCCCAGGATGGAAGGTGGAAATAGCTTCAAGATGCACCCTTATAGAAGAGATAGCCAGGCCCTGCTCTTTGAGGGACCATAAACAGTCCAAGATAATGGGGACCGATACATCCTGTGGGGTAAGGTCACGCTGGGCGCACCAGTGAGAGAAGCGCTTCCATTTAGCGAGATATGTCGTTCGCGTGGAAGGCTTTCTGCTTCCCAGCAGCACCTGTTGCACTGAGGTGGAACAACGCAGCTCCTATTGACTCAACCAGACAGCAGCCATGCTGTCAAATGAAGGGACTGCAGGTTCAGCTGGTGAAGCCTGCCGAAGTCCTGCGTTATGAGGTCCGGGCAGAGTGGCAGGGGAATCAGGACTGTCTGAAAAAGGTCGAGCAGCAGGGTGTACCAGTGCTGTCTCGGCCATGCCGGAACAATCAGTATTAGGCGGGCTCTGTCCCTGCAGAGCTTGAATAGAACTCGATGGACGAGAGGAAATGGTGGGAAGGCATAAAATAGGTGACCTTTCTACGGAATTAGGAACGCGTCCGAGAGGGAGCCCGTGGAGCGACCTTGCAGGGAGCGGAACACCTGGCATTTTCCGTTTACTCTGGAGGCAAAAAGGTCTATGTGGGGAAAGCCCCACCTCAGGAAAACAGAATGGAGAATGTCCGGACGGATGGACCACTCGTGCGACAGGAAGGATCTGCTCAGTTGATCTGTGAGAGTGTTCCGGACTCCTGGGAGAAAAGAGGCTACCAGATTTATTGAGTGGGCTATGCAGAAGTCCCACAGTTGAATTGCCTCCCGACAAAGGGGGGAGGACCGTGTCCCTCTCTGTTTGTTTATGTAATACATGGCCGTTGTGTTGTCCGTGAACACTGCAACACAACAGCCCTGTAGATGGCGTTGGAACGCTCGGCATGCCAGCCAGACCGCTCTCAATTCTCGAACATTGAAGTGTAATGTCAACTCCCGGGATGACCACAGGCCTTGAGTGCGAAGGTGCCCTAGGTGAACACCCCAGCCCAGAGATGATGCATTCATTGTTAGGGACGTGGAGGGCTGCGGTGGATGGAACGGCAGACCTGCGCACACCAGGGATGACGTTCGCCACCAGTCGAGGGAGCCTAGAATGCTCGGCGGAATTGTGAGTATAATGTCTATGGTGTCTCTGCCCGGACGATAGGCTGAGGCGAGCCAAGTTTGGAGAGGACGCATTCGCAGTCTGGCATGCTTTGTGACGAATGTGCATGCAGCCATGTGACCGAGTAGGCCAAGGCAAGTGCAGGCAGAGGTTATTGGGAAGCTCTGAAGTCTTTGTACAAGGGAGACTATAGTTTGAAAACTATGTGGGGGCAAACTGGCCGTTGCAAGGTTGGAGTCCAGCATGGCCCCGATAAACTCTATCCTCTGCGTAGGCACCAGAGTGGACTTTTCTAAATTGATTATCAGGCCTAGACGCATGAATAGGTCCTTGACGATGGTCACATGACTGATGACTTGTGCCTCGGAGGCCCCTTGAATAAGCCAGTCGTCGAGGTAAGGAAAGACATGTATTCGACAACGACATAGGGAAACTGCGACGACCGCCATACGCTTCGTGAAGACCCAAGGGGCCGAGGAGAGGCCAAAGGGAAGGACAGTAAACTGATAATGTTGATGGTTCACCACAAAGTGTAGATACCGTCTGTGCGGGGGGTCAACTGCAATGTGGAAATATGCGTCCTTCATGTCGAGAGCGGCATACCAATCTCCGGGATCCAGGGAAGAAATGATGGTTCCCAGGGATACCATGCGGAACTCTTAACTTTTTCATGAATTTGTTCAGTCCTTGCAGGTCTAGGATAGGCCGGAGGCCCCCTTTCACCTTGGAGATTAGGAAATATCGGGACTAAAGCCCCTTGGCCCCTTAATTCCTCCGGTACCTCCTCTATAGCTCCGATTGTAAGGAGCCTCCGAACCTCCTGCAGGAGGAGTTGCTCGTGAGAGGGGTCCCTGAAGAGGGACGAGGAGGAGGGAGGGGGTGAAATAAACTGAAGATGGTATCCAAGCTCCACCGTACGTAGGACTCAACGATCTGAAGTTACTTGGGACCACGCAGGGAGGAACAGGGAAAGGCGGTTGTAGAACTGAAAGGGATCCTGGGAGGCAATTAGTACACTGCTCCCAGGCGCACCCTCAAAAATTTGATTTAGGTCCCGCTGTTGGTTTGGTGGCACCGGAATTGTTACCCCCTTGAGGTCCAGACTGACGTCTGTGGTTGGTAAGACCTCATCTTCTGGCAAAGTCTTGCCTTAGCCTAAGCGAGGGGTAAGGGCGCTGAGGTTGGAAGTGGAATGACCGTCTTTGAGTCTGTGGCGTATGCTTGCCCAGGGCCGGTGCAAGAATGTTTTGCGCCCTAGGCGAAACTTCCACCTTGCACCCTTCCCGCCCCGAGCCCCCCCCCGAGGCGCCCCACCCCCCACAGCAGCTCCCCATTCCGCCCTGAGGCGCCCCCTCCGCGGCAGCTCCCCTACTCCACCCTGAAACGCCCTCGCTGTAAGCAGTTCCCCCCTCTGCCCTGAGGCGCCCCCCTTGAAGCAGCTCCCCACCCCCCACCCTCCACCCTGAGGCAACTCCCCGCCGCAGTTCACCCGTTCCACGCACGAGCACGAGCACCCCGAGCACGCCGTTGCTGTTTCACTTCTCCCGCCTCCCAGGCATGCGGCACCTAAGCTGATTGGTGCCGCAAGCCTGGGAGGCGGGAGAAGTGAAGCAGCCATGGCGTGTTCAGGGAAGAGGCTGGGCAGGGGAGAGCTGGGGCAGGGAGTTTCCCTGTGTGTCACCCCCCCACCCCATTTGCTGCAGGAGGCCCTCCCCACGCTCCCCTGCCCCAGCTCCCTCCACCTAAATGCCAGCGGCGACCGGGGTGGCCGAAGATCCGGCTGCCACGATCGCTGCCGAAGAAAATGGCGCCCCTCAAATGTTAGCACCCTAGGCAACTGCCTAGGTCGCCTAAATGGTTGCACCGGCCCTGTGCATTCCCAGTGAACGCATAATTACGCAGTTGTCCTTTAGACTCTGCAGTCTGGGGTCCATCTTTTGTGAGAACAAGCCCTGTCCATCAAATGGCAAGTCTTGTATGGTATGTTGAAGTTCAGGTGGCAGGCCTGACACTTGTAGCCATGATATACGTCGCATGGTTATTCCAGAGGTGACCGTTCTAGCCGCCGAATCAGCAGCATCCAGCGAGGCCTGTAGGGAGATCTGCGCTACTCTTTTCCCTCCTCCAGGAGGGCTGTAAATTGCAGAGCTGGTCCCACAGGACTCCTGCCAGGAAACTTCCCAACTGCCTCCCAGGGGTTGTAGTTGTATCTACTCAGGAGAGCTTGCTGGTTTGCTACCCTGAGTTGGAGGCCTACCGTGGAATAGATTTTTCATTCCAACAAACCCATTCGCCTGGCCTCCCTTGATTTAGGTGCAGGGGCTTGTTGGCCGTGGCGCTCCCGTTCATTGACGGACTGTACAACCAATGAACAGGGAGGGGGGGTGCACATATAGGTACGCATACCTTTTGGAAGGCATCATGTACTTCTGTTTGACCCCTCTGGCTGTGGGCAGGATGGATGCCGGGGATTGCCAAATGGTGTCTGCTCTAGCCTGGATCGAACGGATGAAGCGGAGAGTCACTTTAGTTGGTGTCTCCACCGACAATATACTTATGACCAGGTCCTCCACCTCTGGAACTTCCTCTACCGGTAAGTTGATATTCTGGGCAACATGCCGCAGAAGGTCCTGGTGTGACCTGAGGTCAATTGGAGGTGGGCCCGATGATGACGTCCCCGCTACTGCCTCATCCGGAGAAGAGGAGGATGACAGCCCAGGGACGAGTGGGTCCTGTACTGACTCCTGATCCTGGGGGACCTCCGGAGCCGCAAGATCGTGCGGTTCTGGTGCGTCGGTACGGGTTTCCTCTGTACCAGACGGGGAAAGTCTGCTCACAGTGGCCTCTGGCACGCGGTGTTCTGAGTGACCAGAGCGTGATGGGCCAGCTGATTCACCTTGAGCTTGGTGATAAGCCCAAGGTGTCCAAAAGGACCACTGATGAGGTCCGTGGTCCAGGCCATGGGTATGCGTATCCGAATCCCCATAGGAAGCACTGTCCGCATGGGATGAGATGGATGGATGACGAGAAGGCCACGGAGGAGCTGAGGCCGATTGGACCGGCTCTCTGCATCCATTCGATCCTTCTCTATGCGGTACTGGAGAACGGTACCGGGAGTCGTATCGGTGCCGAGAGTGGGACCGGGACCTGCGACCAGCGCGGTGGTCGACCGGTGCCTTGAATCTCTGTGCCGAGATCAGCTGCGAGAGGTACAGCAGTGCCGGGACCTGGACCGGTGCCGAGAGTACCGGGACGGCAACCGGGATCTCGAGCAGTGCCGCGAGTATGACCGGTACCGAGATGGAGAGCGGTACCGGGACTGCAAGCAGCGTTGGGATCGGGACCGATGACGGGACCGAGAGTGCCTGCGGGATCTGGATCATGTCCAGTGACATTCGATGGTACCGGGTGAAGATGGCCTCATCATGGCGGGCTTGCTCAATGATTGAACAACCCGCACTGGCGGTGCTGGGGGTTGAGGCAGCTCGGGCTCCGTCAAGGCAATCAGCTTCCGTGCTGTGGAGAAGGTCTCCGGCGTGGAGGGCACGACAAGCTTGACCACAGCATGTGCCAGGGAGCTGATAGGCACCGGACTCGATGGCTCTTGTGAGACCGGAATCAACGGTGCAGAAGTCTTCGGTGCCGTGGCAGTTGGCGGTGCCGGACAGTCTGACTTAGTTGTAAGCTCTGACTGCGGCATAGATACAGGGGCCGCAAGAGTCTTATGCCTCTTGCTCCTTGGGGAGAAAGAGCGGTGCCGGGCAGGAGCCTGGGCTGGTGAAGGCTGGTGTCGAGGACCCTTCACTGTAGTCATGCGCTCCGGTGCGGAGGAGGCACTTGTCACCGGTGCCGCAGTTGGTGCCGAAGATGGAGGACTTAGACCTGCCTCCATCAAAAGTTGCTTCAGGTGAATGTCCCATTCCTTTTTTGTCCGGGGCTTGAAAGCCTTGCAGATTCGGCACTTGTCCGCGAGGTGGGATTCGCCCAAGCACTTTAAACAGGAGTCGTGAGGGTCTCCTGTGGGCATCGGCCTATGACAGGCCGCGCACGGCTTGAAGCCCGGTGAACCGGGCATGGGCCCCAGTACTGGGTGAGGAGAAGGGGCTAATCCCCAATCCTCTTTAACTGTATAGAATAACTATTACAAGAACTACTGAAACAGAACTAACTAGAACTATAGAAAATCGAACTATATACACAATAACTATATAAACGAGCGAATAGCTAAGGAGGTGGAGATCAGCTAAGCCGCGCTCCACTGTTCCAACGACCGACACAGGCGGTAAGAAGGAACTGAGGGACGGATGGGCCGGCAGGGGTATATATCAGGCGCCATAGCGGTGCCACTCCAGGGGGCGCCCTGCCGGCCCACCAAGTGTTGCTAGGGTAAAAGTCTACCGACGAACGTGCACGCAGCGTGCGCACACCTAACTGGAATGGATATGAGCAAGCACTCAAAGAAGAACAGTAAGATACAAATGGTGTCACTTGCTATACGAAAGAAAAATGCATACTGAAGAAAGGAAAGGACTAGTGGCGAACTGTGGAGGGGAAGAGAAGAATAAATATGATTTATAAGCTAGAACTTAAAACTAGAAGCACTTAAACGGCCTTGTTAAAAAAGTGTGCAACTAAAAAACATTCCCACTTAACATGAAGACATCAACAGCTGGAGAAATACAAACTTGAGTAGACTCTGTTAGTAGCATGTGGCATCCTTGCTAAACACCGTTGCCACAAAAGCAGGGATGGCCAGAGGCAGTTTTTATGACCCTATGAAAAACTAGTTAGTCCCAGTTGAAGGCATTTTTTAAAAACTGTTTCATTACACACACCCCATTACATTTAATTTTAGTTACATATCCAAATTGTGGTTACACAAGGTAGTAGATTCATCCATTTTATTTGTGCAACCCTAAATTAAAGTACATCTGCAGTGGGTGTACTGCTAATATATTTAATTATTATTCCGAACATCAAAATGTCTGTATATATTTGGTTCGGTATTTTCCTCAAAGAAGGTATACGTGTCATGACTCATTTCCATTTTCAAGATTATATAAAAGTCAAAAACATCTGGTTATATGAACATGACAGTAATGCAGAGGGGTAGGCTTGAAGCACTAAGCAATCAGAAGCAGGCAGAGTTGCACACTGCCAGTCCAGGTCCACTTGGCCACGCAGATTCTGTAGTTTAAGACCAACTTTGAAGCAGTGGATAGAACGAGCCTATTCCTCAGTTTTGAAAGGATATATCCAAAGTTTGAAAAGATTCATTCCGTGCTTTTTGAACATAAATGCCAACCCTTCCTCTCCCCCTCTGCCCCAATTTCCCAGTTGAAACCAGATGTAAGCCGGTATTTACCAGCACCCTGTCCTAAACTAGTTTTTCCTGGGAAATTGTCAACACTGCACAAAAGTTCCATGGTTTTGCATCAACCAAAAAGAAATGGAGCCCTAGAAATCTCTTTAAATGACCATGTTCCAGACCTGAACTAACACAATGTTATTCATACCCAGTGGTGTCCTGCTATTGAAATAAATACAATATAGAGGCTAGAAACTCTAGCAACACTGTCTCAGAAGAAGAGAGAAAACAGAAAACAGAGGGGGGGGGAGAGGGAATTTAACCGGCAGGAGCCCAGCTAATACCCTGCTCAAATGCAAATAAAAAGGAGTCTGGGAGCAGAGGAACAAGAAACCATGCTACGTCAATCCTCAGCAGCTCACTCTTTTATGCAATTAGATGGGGGAAAGAATTTCTGCATTAGAATCCTAATTCAGCAAAGCACTGAAGAACATGCTTATCTTTAAAGTACACGCCACATATGCTTAAGCGCTCTGTTAAATAGGAATAAATTTCCTGAATATGCGCCAAGTCACCTCACCATATCTGTGATATCAGTGATGTTACCCCTGGGGTTTATACAACCAGGTGCTAGCACAAAAAATAAACCACTCAAAACCTCTTCAACTTGACATTTCTTTCTACTAACAGACTGTATATTTATCTTTTATTGTTTTGGCAACTTAACGTTCACAATTCAAACATTTGATGATTACTAAAAACAATGGCTTTGTAAAGGGCCCGATTCTATCATCATTGTATTGATGGTACCTTGCTCTGAAAACAGTTCCACTGAAATCAGCAAGACGACATGAGAAGCAGTGGTAGGAACAGGCCCTGAACAAAGCTCAACTCATCACTGAACAATACCTTTGACGAGTTTTGCCAGCTCTGTGATATATGGAAACCTATACAGATGCAAATTTCATTTGTAAGGAACCAAAATTCAACTTTCCATTTGTAATACATTGTACAACTGGCAAACCTTGTTAAAAACTTTCTTAATATCAGATATTTAAATACATAAATAACAGGTAACTTGCTAAATCTAATTCTTTAGTAATAGCTGCTTTGAGGGATTGGTAATGAGATTACGGGGCCTTTCACCTGTAGTTTGACAATCTGACTTTGTTCCAGACTGGAAGCAGTTACCATGTGTTGGCTGTTTAGTGACCTAGCGAATGAGTTGATGGTCTTGGTCTGGTCCCTAGCAGGAAAGTGTCTCCATCAAAAAACCCATCACATTCATTGCCTCTCATTGATAATTTCACTGGCTGACTTAGAAGAGAGACACGAGTCTGGATGGGAATGGAACCTGAACTACCCTTTCAGCACTAGCGGATGGAACTTTGAGAAAAGAGCAGGAAACACTGTTGGGGCATCCCAGGGTCACATGAACAGCTATCGCTGTATCTAGTCTATGCAGAGAAGATTTCCAATCTCTTTGGCTATTAGTATGATAGTGCATATTTAAGAATTTTAACTGCTGTGTTCCCCCTTTCTATGTTTCTCCAAACTAATCTATCCACAGGCAGTGG